>NC_142937.1:38288042-38300542 GCF_046866305.1 Octopus bimaculoides
AATTACCACAACCACTATAACCACCTTCAATACCACCGCCACCACCACCACCACTACTACTACCACTACTACCATCACTTCCAGTACTACTGTTACTACTTCTGTCATTTCCACTAGCTTCAACAACAGCAACAACAATTTCTGTGATAGCTACATTATGAGCACTGAAATCAACTACTAGCCGTACTAATGCTGTTAGTATTACTAAAGAATAAGTGTCAATAACAACAACAACAACAATCCCAACAGCAACCATCTAACAGCAACAAAAACAACAAAATCACCATTTGCTGTAAGAAAAAAATCATCAAATAAAAACAGTAAAAAAACAACACCAGCTGCAACGTTAACATTGAACAACATCAACAATAATGACATCAACATACAACAATTTATATCAGCTCCACAAACAACAATAACAACATCAATATCAGTAACATCATCAACAACAACAAACATCATCAAAGACAGCAACATCAGCATGTAACAACACCAACGAGAACAACGTTAAGAATAATGTCAACATACAATAACGTACATCAATACCACCACCACCAACAACAACAACAACAACATTATAACAAAATTGTCCAATATGAAAGCAAGAAGCAAGACTTGCTTTATTATCCACCTCACACCGAACCGACCAAACTACAACAATAATACACATGAGGACGACGACGATGTTGATGATGGTGATGATTTCTATGGGAGGCACAAGGCCATAACAACAACAGCAGTAACAACAACAACAACATCACTATTACACATAATAATAATGAAATCAAGGTTCAAAGTGAATGTGTAATGCATTTTCTTATCAACAAAATACCTTTCGCTTGGAAACTAATGCAAAACTACAAAAGCAAATTTGGAACCCTGCTATTCATTGTGGAATCACCGATTCTCCGCCCACCCATGGAATCAGGGGGAAAAACCAAAAATTGAAAAATAAAATAAAAAATATAACAAATAATCAAGCAAAAATATTAAAACGCCAGCTAACTGAAACAATAAGAACATAAAAAAAAAACTGTAAATGAATGTGTGTGTATGTGTGTGTGTGTGTACGTGCGCCACTGAAGGAATATATACATAGATATTTATATCTATTAACATGCATAGAAATACATGCATATATACATACATATAGATATACATACACACACCCATATACATATACATATTACACATGCATATACGTACACAGAGACGTATTGATTCTACTCTGGTCTGTCAAAATGTAAGGCACCCTCACTGACAATATGTACACATACACACGTGTGTGTGTGTGTGTGTGAATGTGTGTTTATTTCTTTGTGTTTGTGGTGTTTATGAAATAATATAAACTCTACAGTAATATTAACACTATTAATACTTCTGTCAAACAAAAAGAAAATCAAAGAAAACAAGAATCACAACAACGATAAACCATTACCACACATGCACATAACAACAATAATGCTAAACAGTTATTATATACCCATGGAAGGACCTAGTATGTGAGAAATAACTCAGCCTGCTAGAAATAGCAGTAGAATCTCTTAACTCATACCCCACCATTGAATATAGTTGGAGTGTCGTTGGTGATAACACTGTTCATTCAGGAGTTATTTGGGACTGAACAATAGCAACAACAGTAATAATCCTTTCTATTATAGGCACAAAGCCTGAAATTAGCGGGGAGGGGACCAGTCGATTAGATCGATGCCAGCAAGTGGCTGAGCACTCCACAGACACGTGTACCCTTAACGTAATTCTCAGGGAGATTCAACGTGACACAGGTACAACAGAAACAGGAAGAAAGAATGAGAGAAAGTTGTCGCTCAATAAACACTCATAACGCGCGGTCTGGGTATCGAAACCGCGATTCCACGACCGCGAGTCCCCTGCCCTAACCACTGGTACTTAATTTATCGACTCTGAAAGGATGAAAAGCAAAGTCGACCTCGGCGGAATTTGAACTCAGAACGTAGCGGCAGACGAAATACCGCTAAGCATTTCACCTGGCGCGCTAACGATTCTGTCAGCTCCTCGCCTTAGCAATAACAGTAATGATCCTTTCTCCCAGTTGATTACATCGATTTCCGAAAGGATGAAATGCAAAGTCGACCGTGGCAGAATTTGAACCCTGCTAAGCGTTTTGTCCAGCATGCTAACAATTCTGCCAGTTTTCCCCCTTAACAATAACAGTAGGAATAAGAAGAGAAAAGAAACCAACAATGAAGTGTGGGGAATTATGACAAAGTAGGGATCTATTTTAAAACGGGGGCACCAGTTTTCATTTATGTTTTATGTAGTGTTTTTGGTACCGAAAGACTTTCAAACTTCGTATACTTATCTATTTTGTGTTATAGAACAGAAAAAAAAATTTTTGTATTCGAATTTATTTCATGTAAAAAATTGTCTTATTTCGATAATTTCTACTAATCACTGACGTCTATTCAGTTGAAAACAGTTAGCGCTGTAACGGTGTATATCGTATTAATCCCCTAACCCTAACCCTAACTAGACTGTTAACCGTAACCCTAACCCTAAAACTAACCCTAACTCTAGAATCCGAACTCTAAAATTGTTACACACATAGATACGCACAGCGTAATTTATTATATAAACAATATATGCGTATAAATTACGATTAAACCGGATGAAATATGTCACAGGGAATAACATTTTTATGACAGCCCAGCAGTAACTCTATTCAGCTGAATAGACGTCAGTGATTGGTTGAAATTACAGAAATACGACAACTTTAACATGGAATAACTTGCGAATTCCTTTTTTTTTTGTTAAGAAGACTAAGAGTAAAAGATGTTTTATATGACACATTCTACCAGTGTCCCAAGTTTCAAAGTGTTTCGTTAGTGTTTCGTTAAGAAAATACTGGTGCCCCCGTTTTAAAATAGATCCCAAAGTAGTGGCATTCCGTCGTTTACAACGACGAGGGTTCCAGTTGACCCGATCAACGGAACTTAACGTGCAAGAGGCTGAGCACTCCACAGACACGTGTACCCTTAACGTAATTCTCGGGGAGATTCAGCGTGACACAGGGACAAGAAGAAAGAATGAGAGAAAGATGGTGAAAGAGCTTTAGACGTTTTCGCTCAATAAACACTCATAACGCCTGGCCTGGGAATCGAAACCGCATGTCCGCTGCCCTAACTGCTAGGCCATTGTGCCTCCACGATGACAGAGTATTACTAACAATACAAGCATAAAACCAGCAATTTTGAGGGACTGAGGTTAATCGATGCTATAAATCCCAGCACTTGTCTGGTAGTTTGTTCCATCACGCCCTGTGAGAGGAAAAGCAAGGCTGACTTAGGTAAGATTTGAACTCAGAATGTAAAGATTAAGAAAAATAGTGCGAGGCCAATGCTCTGATCATTCAGCCAGTCTCCTGCCCTGAACTTTGAAACAATGCATACCATTACCATCACATTCACCGGCAGCAATACCAGTAACTACAACTAAGACTTATACACTGACTAAGCAAATATAAAGCGTGAAAGCAATAGATTGGGTGTGAAAGAGTGAGATGGTGTGTGTGTGTGTGCGTGCGCGTGAGAGAGAGAGAGAGAGAGAGAGGGTGAGGGAGAGGGAGATAGTATACCAATGATAATGTGTGAGAGACAGTATGAAATATAGCATTCAATAATAAATAGTTTAGTGAATTCTGGCATTGATGTAGTTTTACAAATTTCATTCACCACCATTAATGTCGCCACTGCCACACATATAATATGGTGTACTTCTTCCGTACTCTTTTCTTGTCTAGTTAGTTTTCCTCCTCTCTTACATTTCTCAACTTTTTGTCACCCTTTCCCTTTTATTCACATCTTCTCCTGCTCTTATTTACTCATACAAATATCCTAACTCCAAATATAAGAAAAGAAAAGAAAAATATTATTCCTCTATCCAATTTTACTTCAGTTCAGTGACTAGTCGATGTAATCGACAAGCCACCCTCCCCCAAATTTCAGGTCTTGTCCCTATAGTAGAATGAATTATTACACTATTCCAGATTGTGCTACTTGCAATCATCCCACGAGACTGCACAAAGTATACGAGGTGTGTTCAAAAAGTATCCGACTTTATATTTTCCCGCATAAATTAATACTACATGGGCAAAATCCTTTGGGTGAGAGGTGTCGCTACCCTTCCTGCACACGGGTGAAAATTTTAGTGCCAGTAGTCCGCGTCACTTCCCGTTTGTTACGTCTGGAGTACAGACATGTAATTTGCGCTCGTCGGATTTTCGTTTTCACGCAAGATGACCGAACGCATCGAGCAGAGACCCATGTCTCATTACCAATGATGATGGTCTTCACGAAGCCTGGGATGTGGTTTGCATAGTCCAGCAATTCTTGATCGATTCCCATATGGAGTTGCTTCCGTTGCTCCGCTTGCGCCTTGGGGATGAACTTCGCCGACACTCTCCATATGCAGAAATACACTAATCCTGTGCTTATTCCCACTTTGTGAGCAATTTCTTGGATTGTTAAACGACGATCTTCTATGACTATTCATCGAACCTTCTCAATCTGTTTGTTCCTCGTTTTGGTTTGAGGATGGCCTACCCAAGCACGCCTCGCTCTCCACTGAGGTACGATTGTATCACGCTTTGATCTGAGTTTTACCTATGGAATTATCGACAAAGATCTGCTGAATCTTCTGGATGGTTTGAGCTTGAGCATCACCAAGCTTTTGGAAAAAAACTTGATCGTCCGGCGAAAACGAAAATCTGACGAGCGCGCACTATACGTCTAAACTTCAGGCGTAACGAATGGGAATTTACGCGGCCTGTTGATGCGAAAATTTTTGAGCAAGCGTAGGAAGGGTGATGGCACTTCCCACCCAAAGGATTTTGCCCACGTGAAAAAGGTTATTTGCAGCTGTACAAATTTGTTGTCTGACAAAGCAAACCATCACTAATATTTCAAAAGCCACCGAAAAAATCTTCATTATAAAACTAAATCGCATATTCTTCCAGTATGCATTACGTACTTTATCAGATGTTTGATAATCTTAAATAAAACATACCACATGGTTTCGGGTTTATTCCCACTGCGTGGCACCTTGAGCATGTGTCTTCTATTTTAGCCTCGAGCCGACCAAAGCCTTGTGAGTGGATTTGGTAGACGGAAACTAAAAAGAAGCCCGTCGTATATATATATATATATATATGTCTGTGTGTGTGTGTGTGTGTGTGTGTGTGTGTGTGTGTGTGTGTGTGTGTGTACATGTTTGTGTGTCTGTGTTTGTCCCCCCAACATCGCTTGACAACCGATGGTGGTGTGTTTACGTTCCCGTAACTTAGCGGTTCGGCAAAAAAGAGACCGATAGAATAAGTACTAGGCTTACAAAGAATAAGTCCTGGGGTCGATTTGCACGACTAAAGGCGGTGCTCCAGCATGGCCGCAGTCAAATGACTGAAACAAGTACAAGAGTAAAAGAGTAAAGAGAGTATAGATATGTGTGTGCTTGCGTGATTATGTGTGTTTGTGTAAGGAGAGAGAGTGAGAGAGGGGACAAGTGAGAGAGAGAGAGTGAGAGAGGGGACAAGTGAGAGAGAGAGAGTGAGAGAGGGGACAAGTGAGAGAGAGAGGGGACAAGTGAGAGAAAGAGAGAGAGTGAGAGAGGGGACAAGTGAGAGAAAGAGAGAGAGTGAGAGAGGGGACAAGTGAGAGAAAGAGAGAGAGTGAGAGAGGGGACAAGTGAGAGAAAGAGAGAGAGAGAGGGAGAGAGAGGATCACAACGAGTGAATGAGAAATAAAAAAATGTAAAGGGTGAGAGTTGAAAGAAAAAAAAAGATAGAATTGAATATTAAACAAGATTCTTACAAGTGTAACTAAATATTCTTTATTAGTAGAAAGTTGTTTGAGAAGAAAGAAAATGCAGCTTCCGAGATGAAAATCCTTGGTCTTAAGCTGTGAGTCATTGACTTAGGAGATAATTCACTTCGTGCCATGGCTCAATGCTGATTCAGTCACCCTGGCAACATTTCTTTCCTCTTGATACACCACTTTGACTCACCAATCTCAAAACACACTTCCGGAGGGCTTATCAGCTCTTTCTCTCTTTCTTTCTACTTCTCTTCCTCCCCCCTCTCTCTCTCTCCATCACACACACTCATTTTGTGCAATAATGGAAACTAGTTACTGTTTACAAGTTGCTTGGTTTGTTTTTTCACATCTTTGCTGGATGGATGTATATTATTATTATTCCCTTCCCCCTCCTCTTCATCTTCACCGCTACCACTACTACTACCACCACCATTACCATCATTATCATCACTGCCATCATCATCATCGTCAAAATTGTTAGTGCGTCAGACAAGATGCCATAACACTATTTCTTGCAGCTCTTTATGTTCTAGTTTTGAAATCTAGAAGAGGCCAACTTTGTTTTTCATCTTTTATGGGTCAATGAAATAAAGTACCAGTTAAGCACTAAGGTTGATATGATCGACGTACACCCTCTCCTCAATTTTACTGACATTGTGCCAATAATTTGAAACAATTATTAGGCGGCTAAATCGTTAGAGGGTCAAACAAAATGCCATATAGTATTTCTTGCGACTCGTTTTATGCTCTGCTTTCAAATCTTACAAATGACAACTCGGACTTTCAGTCTTTTAGAGGTCGATAAAATAAAAGTACCAGTCAAATAGGGAGGTTGAGGAAGCTGACTGCCTCCTCCCTTCAGAATTGCTGGGCTGTTTTTAAAATTTGAAACCACTATTATTATCTTTGCGAAGCTTCTATTGTTTTCATACAGCTTGGAGATGTACTACCGTGTCAGCTGGTCACTACCAGTGAACTAAGGTAACACCCCTTATTCTTAGAGCACCATCCGGAGCATTCGAGCGGTTCCAAGCAGTGCTGTTTTCTGCAAGTGCTCCACCTTTATAGCAGCCCCTATTTGTTCCATATACTTCTAAAGATTTTTACTCACTGTTCCCAGGGCTCCAACAGTTATTGGTACTACTACCACCTTTTTCATCGACCGCAGCTGCTTAACCTCCCAAGCTAACCTGTCATATCTATCGACTTTTCTTTCTTCCTTATCACATACCTTGTGGTCAACTGGGCATGCTATATCTATGATCCAGCATCGTTTGCTTTCTTTCTCGGTTAACACTGTATCTGGTTTCCTATTCTCAATCTCATGGTCGTACTGAATATTAAAATCCCATAGGATCTTTGCATTATTATTTTCGATGATGCCTTCGGGTTTATGTTCGTACCACTTTTTTTGCTGTCAAGTCCATAGTTCTTGCAAAGTATCCAATGGACAATACTTGCTATGTTGTCATGACGTCTCTTATATTTTTTCTGGGCTAGTGGCGTACATTGACTGGTAATATGCCATACGGTTTCACCATTTTGTCCATAAATTCTGCACTTACCACTAATTATTATCATTATTATTATATTATGATACTCTTAAAAGGTTATGGGCCAACAGATTTTTGGATCTGACAATAAACCATAAAGCTAAATCCTTTATGGACGGGAAACCTTCCTTATTCTTAATGTGTATGTATATATATATATATATATATATATATATATATATACATACATATATATATATATATACATACATATATATACATATACATATATATACATATACATATATATACATATATATATATATACATATATATATATATACATATATACATATATATATATATATACATATATATATATATATACATATATATATATATATACATATATATATATATATACATATATATATATATACATATATATATATATACATATATATATATATACATATATATATATATACATATATATATATATACATATATATATATATACATATATATATATATACATATATATATATATACATATATATATATATACATATATATATATATACATATATATATATATACATATATATATATATACATATATATATATATACATATATATATATATATATATATATATATATACATATATATACATATATATATATATACATATATATATATATACATATATATATATATACATATATATATATATACATATATATATACATACATATATATATATATACATATATATATATATACATATATATATATATACATATATACATACATATATATATACATATATATATATATACATATATATATATACATATATATATATATACATATATATATATATACATATATATATATATACATATATATATATATACATACATATATATATATATATATATACATACATATATATATATATATATACATATATATATATATACATAAATATAAATATGTGTGTGTGTATTAATTGATAAATCGTATGATATATACAAGGTAGCTCACCGGTAAAGCACGTTCATAGGCTCAGTGTTCGTTGGGTATATTCCGTCTCTGGTTATCTTCCATCTTCCGACGAATGTGGTCCGGGATTCTTTTTACGATTTCGGGCCTGATCTGGAGATGTATCTCCAGGTCAACCCTGGACCAATCCTCTCTGGTAGTTTTTGTCACTTCACCTCTATCGGGACGGTATCTGACCCTTGCTCGATTACGCATCCCAGAAGCCACCACATATCAATTCCTGGTGGAATCCTGGGAATGCGGTCACGAGCTGTTCTTGTGCCTATGTGGGAGGGGTACATTATAACCTTGCTGGTTTTGTAAGGGGCATTGAGTGTTTCATAGCAAGGGCTTCTGACTTAAAAAGCACCAAAATGGTGCCGTATTGTCTGCCCCTCGTTATGTACTCGGTGTCATTTCTGATACATCGCAGCGCAGCTTCAATATCTGTTTTTCCTATTAAAGCCGCTTTCTTCGTCTCTGCTGAGACGCAGCTGAAATGTACCGTACTTCTCTTCTCATCTTCGATGGCCTCCATTGAGATAGTTAGGTTAGCCCAGGTTTGCTCGTGTTTGACGAGTTTCCAGGCTTGGGCCAACTTTTCATCTTTGTGAGGTCTGGGCTGAATCATGGATTCATTTTTGGCTGCTGCTGCTGCGAAAGTGTTCTTGTTGTTGTTAGTAATATTGATATCGTTGCTGCTGCTGCTGCTGCTTCTTTTGTTGTTATTGTTTTGGTCGGTGGTGTCGGTGTTGTTCACACCTTTGCTATCGTTGTTGTTGTCATCGCTGTTGCTGCCGTTGTTGTCTCCCGTAATGTTTATGCTGCTACCACTACTACTACTACTACTGCTGATGCTGCTGGCACTAGTGGTAGCAGTGGAGATGGTAGTGTTTTCGTTTGTGTTGCTGGTGTTTGTAATCTTCTCTTTTTCTGCGGTGGTAAACGGGAGGAAAGATGCTAGGGGAATTTATTTTCATACGCTACACGTGCGCTATTGTTGTTGCTACAGCAGTCGCTGTCTTGTTCAACTAGGTTGTTCTGTCTTTCGGATAATTTGCTGTTCTTTTCAGTGTAAGGACAGTTTTCGTTCGCCGTCTTTGATTTAGCGAAAAGAAAAAAATGAGGAGAGGTTGCAAGCTAAACAAATCCCAAACTAGCCCTTAAAGGCTACAAATGGGAAAGAACGAACCAGTCCCCCAATATCCTGGTTTGTTTAACTAAGTAATGATAACAAATGTACAATGTAAAACGATGTATAACAATATGAATGATACCAAATTTCATGCAGCGATATACGTGCCTGGAACTGAAAGAATTCTTCGCAGGGTTCTTGAAGCATGACCAGTAAACAAGTTTCACCATAGTCTGCTGGCTGTGGACGGCTGACACTTTCTATCACACCCAGCAAAATAAGCTGTGAGTTTTCAGCACATAATAATTCTGGCACACAATTACAGCAAGTTCGGAAGAGGGGTAATTGCATCGACCCTAGTGCTTAACTGGTACTAGTTTTCTCGATCTCGAAAGGATGAAAAGAAAATGCCATAAAGCATTTCGTAGCATTGCGTCCATCTTTGCATTCTGAGTGAAAATTTCGCATGGTTTGACTTTGCCTTTCAGCTTTTCGGAGTCATTTTAGTCCCAAATTCCATTCCAATATCCTTACTGAATATCTGCATTGATGAAACTAGGCCAGCTATTTCACATTCAGTCTTTCCAAATATCCTTAAATCATCCATATATAACAGATAATTTAATTTTCTTCCACTTTTCAAGGTGTACCCCAGGGTCACTTTCCATAGTATCTGTGTGAGAGGTATTATACAAATCACAAACACCAATGGCGATTGGCTATCTTGAAATATGCCTCTCTTCGTGTTAAACTGCACCAAAAATTTTCCACAAATTTAATTTTGTATTCCAGATTTTCATTGATCTCCTAATGAAACTTGATATGTTATCAGACACTTGTGCCAGCTCAAGATTTTCTAAATTCCAAGAATAGGGGACCATGTTAAATGCTTTCTTATAAACGATCCACACCATGCCCAAATTAGACTTTTCTTGCAGTCGTTCAGTATCATGCTGTCTATAAGAAGTTGGTCTTTTGTCGCTCAGATTTCCTTCTACACCTTTTCTGTTCCACTGGCAGTTCGTCATTCATTTCCAGGAAGTTATACACATTATTCGTAATAATTCTTGTCATCAGGGGCAGACAGGTGACAGACCAGTAATTATCCACTGCATTGCCTTTGTTGGGATCCTTTGCATAAAGAATTGTTTTACCTGTGGTCAGCCATTTTGAGAGCTGTACACTGTTGTTGATCATTTTATCCATTTGAGTGGCTATTCTTCTGTATAGTGCTGGGAAATGTTTTAGCCAATATCCTTGTACTTTATCCGGTCCTGGGCATTTCCACTTTGGGAACTTTGTTGTCTGTTTGGTTACCATTTCAGTCATTATTCTTATACTGCTCTGTTTCACTTTATATTTTTCCAACCTTAATTATAATTATTTTTATTGTTATTATTATTATTATCATTGCCTTTGCACACCTTCTAACGCTGGAAATGTAATACAGTGTCATTTTTTCACTACCAGTGAACTAAGGTAACACTTCTTAATTTTTGAGCACCTTCCGGAGCATTTGAGTGGTTCTAAGCAGTACTGTTTTCTGCAACAAGTGCTCCACCCTTATTGCAGCCCCGTTTATTATTATTATTATTATCATCGTCATCATCATCATCTTTCAATTCTGTTACCATTTCTTGCTGAATGTCTTCTTGACACCTAGGGCAGAGAAACTCACATTTATCATCATCATCATCATTATTATTATTATTATTATTATTATTTTTATTTTTATTATTATACTATCGGAAAATGAGTTACTGTTTTTGCTGAGTAGTTTTGATGGTGTCTGCTATAATATGCCCAATACCACCACGTGCTCCCTATAAAACATCTGGTCTCACTCATCCCTGCATCAAAACCTAGAGTTGTAATGTCCAAACACTTCATTAAATCATCATTCTCTAGTTCCCTCTGCCTATCAAAACATTGCCAGTTCTAAGAGGATAAATTTTGGTTTCTATATTTTTTGTTGTTTCATATTAATATGTGTTTCAGCATTTTTATTTTATTCCATATATATATATAATACATACATACATACATACATATTATATATATTTAGACAGTAAATTACCAATATTATTTCATGTTTTTTGTATCATTCTTTTTTCTCACTGTGGTTTATGTCGGTCTGCATGTGGCTATGTGGGTATAGATTTGGATAAAATGAAAAAGAGGGTAAAAGAAGTTGGTATATGTGCACACAGAAATTGAAATGTTGCTATATACATTTATGAACATAAACATGCGTTACACACACACACACACACGCATGCATACACATGCACATACAGAAGCACATTTGTTCAAACCTATAAAAAATGTGCATGTATTTGAATTTGCACATTGAATTATTTATGACAGGTGTGTTATATTTCAGGAGTTATGTATATTTTATCTCCAGCATCATAATCCCCACCACCATTTCCACATCACCATCATCACTGTTGTCATCATCATCATTGTCTAGAGCTTAAATATTTGTTATTCTTATGAATGTCGTTGTTGCTTTGTTATTGCCGTTGTTGTTATTCCTGTTACAGTTTTACTGTTGTTGTTGTTGTTTTCAATATTGTTGCCATTGTTGTAGTCACACTCTTTGGCAACATCACAATCATTATTATCACCATCGACCCTACCACCACCACCACCACCACTCACAAACATCATTATATTCATCAATATCATCATAGGCTGCAGTGCTATGATCCTCAATTCTTTCAATATGTATAATTTATCGCATCAGAATGAAATATTTCATGACCATTAATTCGGCAAGTTCCTTGTATTTACAAACATGAACACACTCTCCTATGCAAGCATACATGGAGATATGCAAATACATACATATGTACACATATCTATAAGCATAAACCACACATAAACATAAATGACTACACACATGCACACACACACACATACATGCATACATATATTTACACACATATAGCTCGATGATGCAAACAGGAAAATAGA
>NC_142937.1:38303042-38305542 GCF_046866305.1 Octopus bimaculoides
CATTGCTTTGAAAAATATGTAAACAATACTAAAAAGTAAAAGAAAAAAAGAATCGCAAAAAATAAATGCAATCAATAAAATTTAAAAATATAAATATATAAATTGTTCCATATTTTGTTTTCTTTAGTTATAAAAAAAAAAGCAGTACTAAAAATTATAAGTGTAAAAAAAAAAATCTAGGCAGGAAAAAATATTGATCTGATGTAATTTACAAGGGAAATGTCGACACCAAGAATCAGCATTATTAAAAACAGGAGTATGTGATAGAAACTGACAATATGAAGCATTATTGCATCACCACCCCCACCACCACCACTGCTACTGCTGCCACTGCCACCACCACTACCACCACTACTGCTAGTGCCACCACCAACATCATTACTTCTTTAATCATGATGACAGCATGGTGTGTATGTATAAATTCATATACACATTTTCACTAAGAACATGGAAGCATTTTTTTCTCTTATCTTTTATCTTTTATCCCTTACTTGAATCAATCATTTTACTGCACCATGCTGGGGCACTACATTGGAGAGTTTCAGTCAAATAAATCAACCTCAGGACTGTTTTTTTTAAAAACCTAGTGCTAATCCTATCAATCCCTTTTGCCAAACTGCTAAGTTATGAGGACATAAACACACCAACACCATTTGTCAAGCAGTGGTGAAGGACAAACACAGACACAAAGTTCCACACACAGTTACTCACATGTATACATGTTGTTGCTATTATGAAACAGTATTGTAAGTCCAAAGCATTGCTTTTTCAGAAAACGATAAAATAGTTTCACCATTCCATAACAAAACCATTGTACTAAACTTTGTCAATTTTTGATATCGTGGCATCTGAAGCAGCTGGAAATACAATAGTTTGACCAAAAGAACAGGCTACTGCAAGCAAAAATAAATATTGAAAAATATGCATTTGGCCAAATTTGGACAAACAATAGTTTAACATAATAGCAATGATCTGTGTGTGTGTGTATGTGTGTATAGACACATAGATAGATAGACAGATAGATAGATAGAATAGATAAGATAGATAGATAGATAGATAGGTAGATAGATTAATTGATAGATAGATTCTATAATTTGTGTGACCAAGTCAGCAGCGGGGCTGAATGCTCTAAGAGCATAGCTGCTAGAATAAGAAAAGGCTGGGTGAAGTTCAGAGAGTTTCTACTGTTGTTGGTAACAAAGTGCCTCTCCCATAGAGTGTAAGGCAAATTGTAAGATGCCTGTGTGTGAACAGCCATGTTACATGGCACTGAAACATGGGCTGTGACTACAGAGAACATGTGAAGGCTTGAAAGAAATGAAGCTAGTATGCTTCGCTGGATGTGCAATGTCAGTGTCCATGTACAACAGAGTGTAAGTATCCTGAAAGAAAAATTGGGCATAAAAGGCATCAGTGTGCAATAAAGAAGACTGCACTGGTATGGTCATGTGATGCGTGTGGACAATGACAGCTGAGTAAAGAAATGTTGATCTCTAACTGTGGAGGGATCCTGTTGAAGAAGTAGACCCAGGAAGACATGGGATGAAGTGGTGAAGCATGATCTTTGGATGTTGGGTCTCCTGGGAGTGATGACAAATGATCAAGACCTTTCGTGATTTTGCTGTGGTTGAGAAGACAAGTGGAATCATGGACATGGCCAGTGCTGGTGACATGTAAAAGGTGCCTGCTACACTCTTAGAGTGCTTGGTGTTATGAGGGGCATCCAGGCCAAATCAGACTGGAGCCTTGTACAGCTCTCCGGATTACCTGTCCCAGTCAAACTGTCTGGAAAACAGACACTAAATGATGATGACGATGATGTTGATGATGATGATATATATATGTGTGTGCGTGTAGTGAAACATGGGCTGTGACTGCTGAGGACATGCGTAAGCTCGCAAGGAATGAAGCCAGTATTGTCCGCTGGATGTGTAATGTAAATGTGCATACCCATCAGAGTGTAAGTATCTTGAGAGAAAAGCTGAACATAAGAAGCATCAGTTGTGGTGTGCAAGAGAGACGATTGCGCTGGTTTGGACATGTGGTGAGAATGAATGAGGATAGCTGCGTGAAAAAGTGCCACTCCCTGACAGTTGAGGGAACCTGTGGAAGAGGTAGGCCCAGGAAGACCTGGGCTGAGGTGGTGAGGCAAGACCTTCGAACATTGGGCCTCACAGAGGCAATGACTACTGACAGAGACCTTTGGAAATGTGTTGTGCATGAGAAGACCCGGCAAGCCAAGTGAGATCGTTGCCAGGGCCCCTGGACTGGCTCTTGTGCGGGTGGCACATAAGATGTACCATCCTGAGCGTGACCGTTGCCAGTACCGCCTGACTGGCCTGGTAGGGTTTTCGAGCGAGATCATTGCCAGTGCCCCTGGACTGGCTCTTGTGCGGGTGGCACATAAAAGACACCATTTCGAGCGTGGCCGTTTTCGTGCGGGTGACACGTAAAAGCACCCACTACACTCTCTAAGTGTTTGGCATTAGGAAGGGCATCC
>NC_142937.1:38318042-38345542 GCF_046866305.1 Octopus bimaculoides
TAAAAATCATGTTTAACTTTTAGAACATTAAAATATATTTAGTATATATTTGCAAAATGGCAATATATTTGAGGTTAATGCTCTAAATGTCCGCCAACAAAATCAAGGGAGATAATTCTGCTGGTCAAATGTAAATTGTTATTGAGCTTTTCTTTCAATTTCACCCAAACTTTAACTCAGCTGTTCTGTTTTACTACAACTAGAATATATGACACTTGCAGCTACATCCATCCAACATACAAAAATACGTAACTTAACCATACAAATATTATTGTGTTAAAAGATTAAAATGGATTGAAGGTCATTTAAATTATTAATATTCGACACCTTTTCTGCTATACAGGGATGGGCAAACGTAGGTATATATTTGCTTAATTTGAGGTGAACGTTCTTTTCGTTTTTCTATTTCTATTGTATGATAAGAAATAAAACGAACATTCCACTCATTTTAATCAACTATAGACATACTTTTGCTCACCCTTATAAGTGCGTGTGTGCGCGTGCGTTTGAAATGTATGTATATGTATGTATGTGTTTGTGTATGCAAGCATATACACCCATACACACATATTAACTTTCAACGAGGACAAGCATTATTTAAATTAAAAATCCTGGTAAAAAATAAAAGAAATAATCCTAAAACTGCACTGATTTATATTGTTGTAGTTTGTGATGGTCATTTTATTTATTTATTTATTTATTTTGCCAATTAAGCACACGCACTATATATTTTTTATTCGCCCGTTTATCACTGTTATTATCATAATAATACAAAAATAAGAATAAAATAGAATAAATGCAGCTAGATTCAATCATCACGAAGTCACACACTGACATACAACCTAACAACTTATGTTCTTCTGTTGTTACTAAGAAACAAACCCAAGCAAATGAAAAAAAAAAAGAAACAAAAACAGATAAGGAAAATAAGGCAATAATGTGATAACAAACTCAGAATCTTAAAATAACAAACACAAAAATAACAAATTTAGAATTATTGAGAAGGTCACAGTGGTGTGACGACCATTTCCTGACAACTATGTAATAAAAAAAAACTAAAATTGATGTAAACTATGCGCATGTGTTTTTTGTCAGTATGATTATCCCAGGGAACAACAATATTAGTTTCAGCATGCAGTTTCAGATAAAAATTCTTCAGATGTAATATGTATATGAAAATATGTTAATATATATATATATATATTATTCTTTACCAAGAGCAGCATCAAATTCATCTTGGCTTTATATAGTCTCTGTTAAGTTTAAAATTTTCCTGAGTAACCTAAGTTGAATGGTAGTTATGGTGTACGGTAAGTTATAGTGGTTGGATAGTACGAAGGACTTTTATGGGTTAAATTTGGAAACATGCTAATTGTTAGAACTTATTAATGCATGTAGAGTTGTGTAACTTGGCATATATTTTTCGGTTTGACATCTTTTAAAAGATTGGTGAAATTATTTTCTGAAATTTACCGATATTCGGGACTTGCAGTTGTTTAGTAATGGTAAACCATCGTCCCTATAGAGACCGCCTGAGAGAAACGGAAATTTGCCGGGTAGATTTTTTAAAATATAAAATGGTCAACGATGTCGCTTGTCTCTGGTGAGTCCTTTGATTCATCTAAAAAATTCCCCTCCGAGATATAAGTGCTGGCAGCGTGGTTTGTGGAAGACTAGCAGTCAGTCATGCATATCAGTCTCTCCTCTCCATGCCACCGATGCTCTCCAAGGCAAAGGCAAAGGCCGACACTGCTTGGCACCAGTGGTGCTGCAACTCATTTCAACAGTTGAGTGAACTGGAGCAACATTAATTAAAGTGTCTTGCTCCAGACCACGACACACGGAGCAGTCCAGAAGTCGAACTCACAACCTCATGAGCCATGCACCTTTACAAACACACACACACATACACTCACATGTTAGCACATAAGTGCAAAACAAGGTGGGAAATGGTACTGAAATACCAAGGGCGGAGTAAAATACTAGTTCATTAAAGCTGAAAAATTCCTCAAACTCTTACTCAAAGTTTCGTGTGGCCGTTCACCAGATAGTTATAGTATTACAGAATAATGTAATTGAATAAATTGTGAGTATAGTTCAGTGAATAAAGATTTAGATCTGATTAGACAACTAATTAATTCTTTAAAAAGTGGTGTATGATTGGCTGCACGTTGGGGTACTCTATCGCAGAGCAATAAATATAGACAAAAGCTGAACTGAAAAACACTGTGTAAAAGCAACTGAACAAAATATCCAGAATAAAATAGATTATGTCAAGAAATAGAAATCGCAAATGATAAAAACGAATATAATAGAAGCCAAATAAGTCTTTTAAAATTAAAATTAAGATTAAAAGTTTCATTTGAGATTAAAATAAGTAGACAAATAAAAATATTCTATTAAGAGCAAAAGAGAAGGGAAGAAATGAGATAAGAGAAATGTGAAAGAAAATAAAGAGTTTCTCCGTTTTCTTTTCTAATTTCTATCTCTTTTCTTTCCTTCTCTTTTCCTTTTATTATTAGTGTATTTTTACTTGTTAACTTATTTTAATCTCAACTATAGCTTTTAATCTTTAATTTTAAATTCAATTTTAATTTTAAACTTCTTTCTAGCCAACTTCTATTATATCCTTTTTAATCGTTTACAATTTCTCTTTCTTGAATAATCTATTTTATTTTGTATATTTTTCACTCACTTTTTTTTCGTTTTTGCACAGAGTTTTTCGATTCAACTATTATTTATATTTATTTCTCTTCTACGTTCAACACCCACTTGTGGCCAATTATACTCTTGCATATTTTTGAAAATTAGCAACTCCATCAAACTTAAATGTGTATTCATTTTACTGATAACCACAAATGTTTGCATATACTCACAATTTAAAAAAAATCATTATTCTGTATTACCACAACTGTCTGGTAAATGGTCACATGAAAATCTGAGGGACAGTCTGTGAAGATTTTGTTTGCTTTAATAAAATAAAGTAACCCAGGGGCCTTTCTAAACTCCAGAAAAAAGTAAGTAGTCAATGTCTTCATCAGAAACGTTTCCTGTTGCAAGCTTGGAATAGGTGTACGCCAAGAGCTACGTACTTCGTCAAGGTAGGAACCAATGTAAGGGAAAGGACCCGATCCCGCCTGAGACCCTGCCTTCAGAGTTCATTTTTGGATATACGCTTTGTTTACAAAACTAACCAAGACGTTTTCCTCCGTCCAGTTGTAGAGAGGTTATGTGCCTCTGGCCATTTGAGTTTGTCGTGTCGTGTATACAACTAAACGCTTTACACGTGCGAAACCAAAGGTCACTCTTTGACGGGCTATGACAATCAACCTTCTAAATATGTATGTGTTTGTGTATTTACGGGCGGCACTTTGGGGTCTCCTGTAGACAATATTTGTTTTTTGTGAGGTCCGAGTATTCCCCATTTGAAGCAATGCATCGGTCCAGGCACATTTTTCACTTTTCGAAGCAGTCCCGCAAATTTTGCAAAACGATGGCTTTTAACACTGTCGTTTTTTTTTTCTTCACCTCTTCCACATGTGCAAATTCCGTAGCACCAGCTTTCGTTACCAGGGATGACCTTCGAAAAAAGGTTCGAATCAACTTCCAGTTGTTCTTTCAGTTCACAACCCGCATTTAGTCGTGACTTCTTTTGATCTTCTGTAAGCAAGCGAGGCACAAACTTGCAGCAGCTCTTTTCATTTGCAATTCTTCACTCAAAATTCTTTCACAAAAGCTCCAGGACACACCAGTCATATCAACAAGTTCGTCAGTTGTTCAGTGATGATCCTCCAAGATCAGTTCATGATGTCTTCATTCGCTTGTGAGGTCGACGGTCACCCTGAACGAGATTGGTCTACAAGCGACAAGTGGCCATTTCTTAAGCGTGAAAAGCACTCGTAAACTTGTGTTTTGCTCATGGCAGCCTCCTTGTAAGCTGTTTGAAGTATACAACTGTTTCGGCAGTCATTTTCCCCAGCAGAAATCTGTTCCTTCGTTTCAGCCATTGCGAAAATCGACGAACGGAAGAGAAGCACTGCAAAACAAAGACGCACCACGTGGCCATACGATCTGAATAGACAACGCCGGTTGGCAGACTGATGCCTGATGGTCGCATCAAGTCGCATCTATCAGTGGAAACCCGAACTACAACGGGTATGTCCTACAGAGAACGTTAGTGGTTACCTTTGGATACCCTCGTATATATATATATATATATATATATATATATATATATATATATATATATATAATAGTACAATGATAAATGAGCAAATGCATGTATACATACATATATGCACATACCTACATCTACATGTATATATAGATGCACATCCGGGTACAGGATGTCAAAAAACGTGGAAAAAAGGAACGGGAACATTAAGCACAAAAAAAAACGGACTTTTTTTTACAGACAACAGAATGAACACAGGAAAACAGACAAACCACTTATGGAACTTTTCCTTCATCAGCTATTTCTATTCTAAACTAGGCTCGGAAGAAAATATTTTTAAAAACTCTCAAAGATGTGAATCTAATATAACAAGCAATATTTTAAAATTTTTAATTAAAAAAAAAATCAAATGAAGAGCCTAACATGTATCTGAGGTCAAATTATTCATGCATCACAAGTATGGAAGCAATTGGTGAAGCCGCTTTCGTGTGAAATGCGAATACACACACATCTCTATCTTATATATTAGATGATGCACATGGAGAAATAAAGCATGATATTCTGTTTTAAATAGATACACACTGACACTCACCCGTACATATTCACTGCGTATTACTCAGAAAATATTTTATCTCAAGTCTGTGTCTTTATTTTAATTGGATGTCTTCTCTTTCAAATCCCTCCTTCCTCATCTCTAAACTCTGTTTTCTCCATCACACATTACCAATTATTTCAATCCACCTCAACTTTCATATCTTTCCATTTTCTTTAAGTTCTTTACCTTTCTTGTGTCTTTAATATTATTTATTACATCTTCATAACTAGTTCCTCACCTACCACTTGTCTCCCCCTCAAATTGCTGTTGTTGACACCACCACCAAAACTTCAGCCACTACCAACATCACCATCAAAGGCCAATATTCTCTTACCATTCACCACTACACACTGGTCCACTATCACACTTATCACCACCACCACCAACAGCACCATTACCAACACTTCCACTGCTGACGCTCCTCCCACCACGAATTCCAGCACCACTACCAACAATACCACTTCCACCACCATCACTATCACCGACATTTCCACTACCACCACCATCACAACTACCACCTACCACTACTACCGACACTTCCATCACCACCATCCAAAACTACCACATGACCACCACCACAAACAACAACAACACCACCACTGACACCACTGCCACCATCACCTCCACATTTACCGTTCACTCAATACACAATAACATTGCCATTACATCACTGTAATCGCCATAACCATTCCACCACCATTCTGTACTACCACCAACACCATCACCTACCACCAGTAAAAACAACACCATCATCATTTAGATGATTTTTTTTTCTAGGCAGCAGCTTTATAAAAAGTTGTTTACATATCTGTCCATACATAATTATTTGTTATTTCTGTACTGACCACTAAGAATCTTCTCCATCACCACTATCCGAGCCAGCAACAACTTCTCTAACATATCCACCACTACAGCTACCACTATCACTACTACAACCACGCTGTTATCACCACTGCCGCCACCACCACCACCACCACCACCTTAACAGGTATCACGGCTATTGCTGCCACTACTACCGCCACTATGATTATCACAACTACGACAGCTGCTGCTGCCACCACCACAACCGCAGCTAACATCATCAAACCACCGCTACCTCTTCTACCACCAATACGACTGCTATCAACACCATACCACCACCGACCATTCACCCAACCAATCAGCCTGTTAATTTGCCAACTGACCACCATAGCAACAGTAATACCAATAGCAATAGATGCAGCATTATTAAAAGTAGTAGTAGTAGTAGTAAGTGTTGTTTTGGTGGTGGTGGTGGTGGTGGTAGGAGCGATAGTAGACAGACGTGGCAGTAATAGAGTTAGGGGTTTCAGGGGTAGTGGTGATAGTGTGTGTGTGTGTGTGTGTATATATATATATATATATATATATATATATATATGTATGTGTGGGCATGGCTGTGTGGTAAGAAACTTGCTTCCCAACCACATGGTTCTGGGTTCATTCCCAAGTGAATACTACTATAGTTTTGGGCAGACCAAAGCCTAGTGAGTGGATTTGGTTGACTGAAACTGAAAGAAGACTGCCATATATATATATATATATATATATATATATATATATGTGTGTGTGTGTGTGTGTGTGTAAATGTTTGTGTATCTGTGTTTGACCCCTCACCATCACTTGACAACCGATGTTGGTATGTTATGTTCCCATAAAAAAAAAGTACTAGGCATACAAAGAATAAGTCCTGGAGTCGATTTCTTCGACTAAAAGCAGTGCTCTAGCATGGCCATGGCTAAATGACTGAAACAAATAAAAGAATAAAAGAATATATGCACATATATATACATATATGCATGTGTATATAAGATTGCATCAAACAAGCCATATATAATAGTAGCTTATAAATGCTTGAGAGAAAGGTGCAGGCATGACTGTGTGGTCAGAGGTTTGCTTCCCAACAACATGGTTCCAGGTTCAGTATCACTGCATGGCACCTTGGGCAAGTGTCTTTTATTATTGCATTGGGCTGATCAAAGCCTTGTGAGTGGATTGTGTTGTCGGATATATTTATGTGTGTGTGTATGTGTGTCTTTGTGTTGGTGTTGGTGTATTTACATCCATGCAGCTTAATAGTTTGGCCAAAGAGACGAAGAGAAGAAGTACTAGGCTTTAAATAGTAAAAGAACAAGTATTGCGGTTGATTTGTTTGACTAAAAGTCTCCAGGGTGGTGCTCCAGCATGGTCACAGTCTAATGCCTGAAACAAGGAAAAATAAATGGTGTGTGTGTGTGTGTATGGGCATGTATGTATATATGTATGTATGTGTTTGTATGTATGTGTATATGTGTATATATATATATATATATATATATATATATATATATATATAGAGAGAGAGAGAGAGAGAGAGGGAGGGAGAGAAAGAGAGGAGTGATTCACACACATGTATTAACTTTGTGGAAACAAACTGAAACAAAATGGGCTTCATATGTAGTACTCAATACAAAATACATGTGAAGTGTTTCATATATATTTTAAAGTTTGCACAGTAATAATTTCCCAGTTCCTCATCAAGTACACTTGACAAAGTTCTATTTATTTTGTGATACTGGGTAAGTTTTTCCTGTCATCAGATATCTCCAAGAATGCAGTAAACCAGGGAAGTAGCATCACGCTTGTCTTTATATTTGAAGGAGTATATGTGTTATGTAAATCTTCCCTTGAAATCTTTGGCTGTTACACCCATGTAATGATTTGTGATGCCATTACATGGTGTAAGGCTGGCATAGATAATGGATCTTGATAGGCAAGAACATCTAAGTGAGCAGTTAGTAGGATTTAGTGATTGTGTAGGCATGTGATGGCTTGTTTTATAGTGTGCCTTGTTGGAAGCAATTGTATCCAAGCATGAGTAACTAACTTTGATGTCATGGAAATCAAACAGTTCAATGTGTATAGGTTCTTAAGAAATACTCTCCAATTAATGCTAGGAAGTCCTTAGCTACGCTAGAGGAAATATAAATTGAATGGAGGATTGTGTGTGCGTGCGTGTGTGAGTGTGTGGGGGAGGGAGAGAGAGAGAGAGAGAGAGAGAGAGAGAGAGAAAGAGTTAGTGTATGCTTCTGTCACCTTGTCTTGTCATAGAATGTTAAGTGCAAACAGAACAATACTATCATACAACCAGTGTTGACTGATTGCAATCTTCATGAAAAAAGGACAAAGGGAAGTGAGGTAGGTGATGGGAAAAGCATCCAGTCACAGAAAATCTGCCTCAGCGAATCCTATTTGACCTATGCAAGCATGGAAAAGTAGATGCTCCAGTGATAATAGTACTGATAATAATTTTTGATTTATATATTTTTTATTCATATACACTTATAATCAACAGTGAAAATGAGTACTCAACACTGCTTTGGTGGAAAAATATTCTTTATTTGTGAGTTACCATTGGTTTCATGCCAAACGAGTTTTCTCAACAATTATATAGCCTGCCGCATGGAAATCATCCCTATCTTGGATGTGGTGCAGACATGGCTGTGCAGTTGAGATCTTTGCTTCCCAAGTATATGTTCTTGACCTCAGTTTAAGTATGATTGCATGGCACTTTGGGCAAGTCTTTTACAAGCCTTGTGTGTTGATTTGGTGGATATGAACTAAAAGATGTCTATTGTATATATATATGTATGAATATGCATGTGTGCGTGTGTGTATGTTTATGTGTATATGTGTTTGAGTGACATCATCATCATACAAGCAAGGTTGCAAAATATTCCTTAGAGACAGGTGAAGGTTGTCAACAGGAAGTCTGTAGTGTATCTGTCACGATGAATTCTGTCTGACCCATGCAAGCATGTAAATAGTGGACATTAAATGATGTTGATCACATACAGACATACACACAAACATATACATATGCACACACAGACATATATACATGTAAGTGTGTGTATGTGTGTGTATATATATATATACACAAATACATACATATATAAATATGCATATATATTTATATACATGCATGTATATATACATACGTATGTATATATATATATATATACATACATATATATATGTATATATATATGTGTATATATATACATATATATATATATATATATGTGTGTGTATATATATATATACATATATATACACGTGTGTGTATGTATATATATATATATATATTTGTATAGTCATAGATATATATGTGTTTCTGTAGATATTTACACCCATGTAATATAACCACATACATACAATGAATACAAGTGCATACATACATATACATATATTTTTGTTACCATGCCAACTAGAATTTTTATGTACATAATTTCTTTTTACTACATCAAAGTGATTGCTGCCATTTTTCTTCATTTCTCCACTTCTTACACACTCCTTCCCCCCTCTACCTCTCTCTCTCTATGTATCTATCTATCTCTCCCACCCCCTCTCTATTTCTTTGTCTGCCTTTCACCCTGACTTGCCTTCTCACTCCACCTATTTCACTCACTCCACTTTCACCCTTTCACTGAATTCTTCATTTCTGATTGGTTTTTACAGCACCCTCTATTGCTTTTGTTATAGGTAATTGTTGTCAAGTTGGAAAAGAAAGAATACCTGGTTAATATGGAGAGGCAGGATACGTGTACTGAGATGATGTTTGTTGCTGTTGTTGTTGTTGTTATTATTCGAAGGTTGTGGTGGTATTGCTATTTATGTTTGGGTGTTGCTGGTTACAGGTGGGTGACATGATGGTGTTGTTGGTTTTTGTAGTGCTTTTGTTAGTGTTGTTGATATCTGTGACCAATATAGCAGTGATGGCATTACTGTTTCATTCTTTTATTCTGTAGCTTGTTTCAGTCATTTGACTGCGGTCATGCTGGAGCACCACCTTAAAAAGTTTTTTAGTTGAAGAAATAAACCCTAAGACTTACTCTTTGCAAGCCTAGTACTCGTTCTATCAATCTATTTGGCTGAACCGCTAAGTTATGGGGACATAAACGCACCAACATCGATTGTCAAGTGATGGTGGGGACAAACACAGACACACATACACACACGCACACAGACTCACACACACATATATGACGGGCTTCTCTACTATATCCCCTCACGAGGATTTGGTTGGTCCAAGGCCATAGTAGAATACACTTGCTCAAGGTGCCATGCAGTGGGACTGATCCTGGAACCATGTGGTTGGGAAGCAAAAATGCAACAATGTTAATGTGAGTTTAAATTATAGTCTTCAAACCAAATATGGTCGTTTTCCTTCTAGTGCTGACTTAAGCTGCTCGCAGCAGATCTCCTTTG
Source organism: Octopus bimaculoides (assembly GCF_046866305.1). Taxonomy (NCBI): domain Eukaryota; kingdom Metazoa; phylum Mollusca; class Cephalopoda; order Octopoda; family Octopodidae; genus Octopus; species Octopus bimaculoides. The sequence continues at coordinate 38,328,080 of NC_142937.1, forward strand.
GTGTCGTTTGATTTGGGTGTAAAAGTTCAAAGTGGACTACACCTTTCATATCCCACCAAGCAGACAACAACACCTTACATGGGTGAAGACCTTCTTTAGCCTGGGGTGCCAGTGTTTCTCCTCTCCCTACCCACTGTCTTCGGTGCTTGACATTTTTATAGAGAACCAATTTCTCATCACCAGTCATTATTCACTAAAAAAAAAAAAAAAAAAAGGAATTCCTGAGACATAGCAGCAAAGAAGAGCACACTTTCATTCTCTGCATGTGATCATACTTGAAAAGTTCATGAGGAACCCATTGACCCAATTTGCTGACATTTCTGATAGCACACAGGTGTCAATGAATGGTTGAATGATCAAATCCTAGCTTCTCTGCTAGTTCCTCAACAGCTATGATGAGATTTTGTTCCACCAGGGTTGCAGGACGTCCTCGTTGAGCTCTACAGATCTTCCAGGATGTGGCTTGTATTCTTGGCTGTAGTTTCAGTCTCTGAATTTCTGGAACCACTGTTGAAATTTGCTTACACTTATAGTCTGATTCCCATATACTGCATTAATATTCCTTACACTTTTCATTGCTTTTATTGAACTCATAAAGCAAAATACACCAAATATGCTACTTTGTCATTTCCCTTATAGCTTTGAAAATCGTGCACTAAAAATAAGGACAAAATAAAATTAACACCTATTTTTATAACAAGTTGATACAGGTAGTTTATCCCATCCCCCTCTGACTTTTACTTCATGTCATAGAAAAAATGCATTATTTATGGGATGACCGAATATATATATGGATGTATATGTGTATCTATATATATATGTATATCTATCTATCTATATATGTATGTATTATGTATGAATGTGTGTGTGTGTGTGTATATATATATATATATATATATGTATGCAAATATGTTCTATTACTTTTTTCAGGAATTTGACTGCAGCCATGCTGAACCACCAATATATATGTATGTCTGTATGTGTGTATCTATGTATGTATATATGTAGTCTCTTCTATTTTGTAATTATTATAAATCTTCCACTGAGGAGGGATTCAGTTTCCTACAAAGATACAAGACTCCATCTTTGGGATTTGGTTAACAGAGACAAATTCACATTTGGAACTTGAGAATAGTCTTGAATATGTTTACTGTTCCACTCATAGATTGCACTTGTAATGTACGAATCAGCCAGTCAATTTCTCTTTCTGAAAATCCCAGGTTATCCTTTAAGCATTTACTAACAAAACCTAGTGCTCGAATTATTATTGGTATGAACATGAAATCATAGTCTGGATATAGAAGCTGGAGGTTTCGAAGCAGTTGTCCAAAGATATCCTCTTTTTCTTTGATTTTCAAAGAGATATTTATATCTGCAGGGCAGCTAACCACCATGATGGTACATAGCTCTACCCCTCTTTTGTCAGGCCAGAAATTGTACTTAACAAGATCTCACACGCTTTATATGCATCTAGTTGGTTATGCAAAGGGCTTCAAACTTCATTTCATCGAGTTTTTAGATAGATTTATCTTTAGAGGATTAGGGGCTTCTCTTCACATTTCGCTTGCTTCTTGGTGAGAAGGGTAATTTTTCATTTTTCTAATGGCTCAGTGGTTAGACCATCGGCCTCACAATCATCAGGCAGTGAGTTTGATTCACAGACCAAGCTGTGTGTTGTGTTCTTGAGCAAGACACTTTATTTCACATCGTTCAAGTTCACTCAGCTATAGAAATGACTTGTGATGTCATTGGTGCCAAGCTGCATCAGCCTTTGCCTTTCCTTTGAACAACATTGGTGGCATAGAGAGAGGAGGCTGGTATGCATGGGTGACTGCTGGTCTTCCACAAACAACCTTGCCCGGACTTGTGCCTTTGAAGGGGACTTTTAAGATGCAACCCCATGGACATTCATGGCTGAAGCAGGTCTTTACCTTATATTACTTCTATAGGAATAATATAGAAAAATAAATTACTTCTATATTACTTTTTTTCTCCCAAAGATTGGCACTTTATTCAAGAACACTACAAAAAAATAAAAGGTAAATTTGAGCATGGCAGGATTTGAACTCATAGCTCAGAGATACTACTGTAAGGCATTGTGTCTGAAACATCAACAACTTTGCTGATTCCCTGCCTACTACAATGTACAAGTTGAACAGTGACAACAACAACAACAACAACAGCTACGATGACATCAACCAGAACAACAACAATAACTAGAACAACAGCAGCAAAAATAGCAGCAAGCACCACAATAACAATAACAACAACGACAGCGGCAATGTTATAAGAATAGATACACCATCATCATAGTCTGGCAGTGATACCAAGTCTAAGACCAACCTATTTCTTTTCAAAATTTTAACTGTCCAATAGCAGTGGTTCATTCTGAAGAAATAGGAGGGCAGAAGATTTTTATTTTTAAGCAACAGAATCAAAATTAACCAATCAGTAGAGTTGGCAGTAATGTGAAAGCAGAGGGATGGCTTCATAAGAATTTTTAATTCTGATTTCTCCAAACTTTTAGCAGAGAAAAAAAAAAATGAGGAAAGATAAAAAAAAACAAAACAGATCAATAGCCATAAATAAGCCAAAAAATATTTGTATTCATGGACAAGGTTCTTATTCAATGTTCGCACACATATTCACACACATGCACAGAGACACACAGATTTGATTTATATGTGTATGAACATATACTAGTGCACACACACACATATATATATATATATATATATGTATGTTTGTGTGTGTATGAATGTATAAATGCTATATATATGAATGTATGAATGTATAAATGATATATATATATATATATATATATATATATATATATGTGTGTGTGTGTGTGTTAATGTATATGAGTACATATACATAAACATCACAGGCACATACACATATATAAATACATGCATATAGATGTAAACATTCATATGATATATATACATATATATATGCACATACAAAAATGTTCATGTGTGTGTGTGTGTGTGTTTATATATATACACTCACACACATATATATGCATATATGGATGTATATATATATATATTGTATATATATGTAGATATACACATATGTATGCAGTATTTCATATGCTTATATTGATATATCCCTACATAAATAAAACCATAATATTCCTTTCTTTCTTTTTTTTCTTTTTTTTTGCTTTCCTTTTCATTCAACTCAAATTTTCCCTTTTTTCTCTCAAAAAATCTCTTTGCATCACACAAGATGCAATAAATGTAATTAAGAAAAATGTTTTACAAACGATAACATGTTATTTCTGTAAGCTAATTATTTTCACCCGATTGTTGAACGAAAGGAAATTTCTTTTATGATGATTCCGCTTTTCTTAAATTTGGGAAGTATTTTCATTTGATCCAATTTCGTTGTTGGAAATGATTGCTTCTTTATTTGTTTGTTCATTGTATTTTTTTTTTTTTTTTTTTTACTAATTTGTTGTTTTATTTGGTATTGTTGTGTTGTTATTAGTTTGTAGTTTTCCATTTTATTTTCTTCATATCTACTTCTGATGATTTATTTATATTAACACAATCATTTCAATAAATGCACATGCACATATGTGCATACCCATGTGCACAATACAGGCATATAGACACATCTCTTTCTCTCTCACTTCCCATCATTTCCTTTTTTATGTGTACATCCATCCATCCATACATACATACATATATATATATATATAAATATATACATACTTACATACATACATACACATATATTACATATACACATGTATATATATATATATATATATATTCATACATGTATACATACACACACATATATATATTTATACATATATATACTGAAGCTTTGTCAACATCATCATCCATCTTCATTAGCCTCATCTTTTCTCTTTACTTTCCTCCACTAGCATGATACTTTTACAAGGCTGTGTTTTACCACCTGATGCCCCTCTTCGCACAAACCATTTTAGCCACGTCTTTCAATATGATTCAATGATATTTAATGAATACAAGACTGCATTGTACTCCTATCTCTTCCATAGTAAGGATTCTGTGATTTAGTGTCCTTCCTAACACCAACCATTCCAGAGTATGTTGGCTGCTTTTTATCATTGCACCAGCACTAGTGAGGTTACCATCTATCTTGCTCGATTAAAGAGTCATCTTCACAGAATGGGGATGAATTGGGGAAGGTAGTGACTTATGTTAGATGTTGTGAGGTCAAAGTATGATATTAGAGACAGAAACAAGTTTCTTGCTTGGAGGAGTTACATAGTTACATCATATTATATAAGGGTGGGTATAATTAAAGCTGAACCAGAAAAGTAGACACGATAGCAATGAGTTCTCAGGATGTGCCCTCAAGGTACAAAAGATAAACAGAATACAGTGTGGGGACAAACAATCAGCAAGTGTGGTTGGGTGGAGATTTGCAAGGGTGTGGGAGAAGAGTGAAAGGGGTTAAAAAGGGAGTTAGGAATGATTGTAATAACTAGGGATCAAGGATAGAGAGGTAAATATAAAGTTGGAAGGAAAGGTGATAAGAATAAGGGATTGATGTCAATGAAAATGACTCAGGGAAGAGGAAGTTATTACTGGCAGTATAGAAAGGCTGAAGACCAGTAGATTAATAATAATGATAGACTGATGAAGGTTGGGAGATAGGGAGATAGCAGGTGGAGGTATCTTCAGTTAGTTATCAGGACAATGATGATGATGATCAACACCATCATCATCATCATAATTTTCCTCCTCTTCTTCCTCCCCTTTCTTCTCATCATCATTGTCACCACTACCGCCAGCATCATCATTATTATGTTTTATGTTCGCTTTTTCGCCCCACTGGTTTGGACTGAAGAAGGCTTCTTTCAAGCATTATTCAACAGCTGGTTGCTGTAAAGGTGCTTTATTTTTCCAGCTCTAAACACATCAAACTACACCAGACTTCTGGACATATAGTATATGGGCAACGTAAACAAACACTGCCATTGCCCAAATGACCTCAACACTAAAACACACACAAACAAACAACCACACACATATACACACACAGCCATACACCTATACAAATACAGACACACGCTCATACATACACACATGTAAATCTTCTTGATGCTGGTAATAGGAACTTTTACTCCATGTTGCAGTAATGTTGATACATCATCGTTGTTGTTGGCACTCCGTCGAGGGTTCTAGTTGATCCGATCAACGGAACAGCCTGCTCATGAAATCAACGTGCAAGTGGCTGAGCACTCCACAGACACATGTACCCTTAACATAGTTCTCGTGGATATTCAGCGTGACACAGTGTGACATGGCTGACCCTTTGAAATTACAGGCACAACAGAAACAGGAAGTAAGAGTGAGAGAAAGTTGTGGTGAAAGAGTACAGCAGGGTTCGCCACCATCCCCTGCCGGACCCTCGTGGAGCTTTTAGGTGTTTTCGCTCAATAAACACACACAACACCCAGTCTGGGAATCGAAACCATGATCCTATGACCGCGAGTCCGCTGCCCTAACCACTGGGCCATTGCGCCTCCACGATACATCATCATTTCAGCTTTATTCTTGCTATGGTTATTGTTATTGTTGCAGTTGATATTATTGTTGTTGCTAGAGTTTCCACTGTTATATTTTTGGCAAAAATCATACTTTGTTGCGACAAGTTTGTTAAATTTCAATAATTCCTTTATATATGTATTTATTCATTTTAATTATTCAACATAATGATTATAATGTGTGTGTGTGTGTGTGAGAGTAATTATTTTATTTATTTCTATTATTTTCTTACGTATTTTATTTAGTCATTTTATTTCTATTATTATTTAATTTAATTTAATAATCATGTTTATTTTGTGTAATTATTCGTTAATCTGTTTTTCTTTTTGTTAATTCAGAGGGCAATGGGTCAAGCATGGAAGAGTGGACGTTAGAATGATGATGATGATGATGGGGGTGCATACATGACAAGGTGGTTAAGAAGTTCACATCACAGTCAAGTGATTCATCATCATCATCACCACCACCACCACCAACAACAACAACAACAACAGCACCATCACCAACACAACCACCAACACTTTCATCATCATGACCATTATAATTTTTATATCTACTTTCCATGCCAACATGGAATGGTCAAGTTGTCATTGTCCGAGTCATCAATTCATATTTGGTACTTACTACCGCGACAGATAAGTTGACTGGCTACAGAACGTTCATATATTTCATCTTTGGTTTTGTTTCTCTTATTAGATGCTCTCCATGTCACCAGTCATTTCGATTAGATAAGTACCAGTTATGCACTGGGGTCCATATAATCGACTTTATCCGTTTGTCTGTCCTTGTTTGTCCCCTCTGTGTGTAGCCCCTTGTGGGCAGTAAAGAAATAAGAATAAGTGCTAGGCTTACAAAGAATTAGTCCTGACATCGACTTGTTCGACTAAAAGCGCTGCTCCAGCATGGCCAGTCAAATAACTGAAACAATTAAAAGAATTAAAAGGATATAGTACACAGAAACATGTACTAGGTTTGATATATCCTTCTAATGAGCCTTAAAAGTTATGCCCCAGCATGGCGATAATTCAATGAATGAAACTAGTAAAAAGACAGAATAAAAATAAATTTGTTTTATTTTACATATTTATGTTTTATTTTATTTATAAATGCTTTTATTGCAATTTATTTTAATTCATTATCTTGTTACATATTTATTTATTTTAAATTGTTTATTTAATTTTTATTTATTTATTTACAATTATTTATTCAATTTTTGAAGATTATTTTGTCATGTTTTAAATTTGCAGGAAATTAACAATCAAATATATTATTTTCGTTCCCAAGCTAATACGACACTCCCTTTAATTAGTTCCACCACACAATGAACACACACTACATATACCACCACACCACTTCAATGAACACCCCCTTCCAGCACTGCTACTACATCACCACTACCACCACCACCACTGTCATGAACATCCTCCTCTTCATTATCATCATTATTGTTGTAGTTATCATGGTCATCATCGCCACCACCACTACCGCACCACTATCATCATCATTGTCATCATCATTTTCTTCATCACTATCGTTATCATTGTCATCATCATTATCATCATCATCATTACCTGTATCATCACTGTCATTGCTATAGTCATCATCATCACCATCGTAGGCATCATTATCATCATCATCATTGTCGTCGCTGTCATCGTCGTCATCATCATCGTCCATATCATCATCATCATGATTGTCAGCCTCATTATCATCATCATCATCACCATCATTGTTGTCGTCGTCGTCGTCATCATCATCACCATCGTCCATATCATTATCATCGTCGTCATAGTCATCATCGTTGTTGTTGTTGTCCTCATCATCATCATCATCCACATCATCATCGTCATTGTTGTCATCATCATCACCATCGTAGGCATCATTATCATCATCATCATTGTCGTTGCTGTCATCGTCGTCATCATCACCATATCATTATCATCATCATCGTCGTCATAGTCATCATTATCATCATCATCGTCGTCATAGTCATCGTCATCATCATCATTATTGTTGTTGCCATGACCCCTTTTAAACCACATCCATCCCGCTCCCATTAAAAACATCTTGAAAATAAAACCTTGACTATTTTTTTGGTAATCATTATTCACAACAAATTTACGATTGAAGTTCCTCTTGTAGTGTTTTCCTTTGCTGTTGGTGATTATGTTGTTGTTACTGCTACAATTACAGTTGTCATTGGTGATGATTATGCTGGTCTTTTTGTGAAATTTCCTTCTAATTGTCAATATTCTTGTTGTTGCTGAAGTTGATACTGACCTTGTTTTCACTGTTGTTGTTGTTGTTATTATTTCTGCTGAGGTTGTTTGTTGTTGATGTTGTTGCTGTCGTTATTACTGCAGTTGTTATTGTGTTAAATCACCAAATAAACCCCGAACATATAAAAAAACGTCAAATACTTTACTAATAATTGCTATTGCTGTTGTTGTTGTTGTTGTGATTTTGATTCTTGTGAGTAATATAGTGCATTAGTGTATTTCTTTGTTGTTGTTTTTTTATTGTTTCTAAAATTCTTATTGTTGTTGAAGAAGCCATCAACTCCATCTCTGATAACACAACAACAACGATAGTAACAGTGGTGGTGGTGGTGGCATTATGATGATACTGATGACGACAATGATGATGATGATGGGGTATCATATTTCTTTTACTTTGCACTCTTTGGAACTCTCTTATGTTTGATAATCTTACTTCCTTAAAGTTATATAATCCATTGATGACCACCTTCTTCGTTTGTACAACTTTCAATATCAGCTCATCCCAATACACGATGTACAGTTTCAATCACAGACGGATCAGGTGTAACTCTTCATATTCTTTTGTGTTTTCAGCCCAGGCCATGCTGGAGCACCGCCAGTGTAATCGCCTTTTCACTGGCCAATTGGCTTTTGGTAAAGGAGACAGTTTGGCTGACACTGGTGCCCTCTTCTGAGCTGCCTGTTTTGATGTTGGTTTATCTGGGACCTTGGATATATGCCTCTTTTTTTCGCTTCTCATAGTAGTGTTGAGTATGTTTTTTTATTTCTTTATTGCCCACAAGGGGCTAAACATAGAGGGGACAAACAAGGACAGGCAAAGAGATTAAGTCGATTACATCGACCCCAGTGCATAACTGGTACTTAATTTATCGACCCTGAAAGGATGAAAGGCAAAGTCGACCTCGGCGGAATTTGAACTCAGAACGTAAAAGCAGACGAAATACCACTAAGCATTTCGCCAGTCGTGCTAACATCTCTGCCAGCTCGCCAGTGTTGAATATGTTTCTCTCTCATGTGTTTTATCACACTCCAACATTGACAGTGCTACAGTATATGGTTGCATCGGAGCTTTAAGTTCAACATTCAAAAGATATGATGTTACTTCTCTTCTCAACAGTCTTCAGCTTGTCTTTGAAACATTTCCATCAGGAACAAACAATGATGTAGCTTGTGCACCTGAGCCCTATATTAGTGCACTTGAGCCTTCTAAACAACAATTCCTTTCATATTTAAATCCACAAACAGTACACCTGATGGCCTTTACTTCTTTTGTTTTGCCTAGTTGTCGTACACTTGAGCCCTGTATATCCCTCTTTACTTGTTTCAGTCATTTGACTGCAGCCATACTGGAGCACCCGCCTTTTAATTGAGCAAATCGACCCCAGAACTTATTCTTTGGAAACTTAGTACTTATTCTATTGGTCTCTTTTTGCCGAACCGCTAAGTTGCAGGGATGTAAAGATACCACCATCGGTTGTCAAGCAATGCTGGGGAGACAAACACAGACATACAAACATATACACACACATACATATATATATATATATATATGACAGGCTTCTTTCACTTTCCGTCTACCAAATCCACTCACAAGGCTTTGGTTGGCCCAAGGCTATACTAGAAGACACTTGCCCAAGGTGCCACACAGTGGGAATGAACCCGGAACCATGTGGTTGGTAAGCAAGCTACTTACCATACAGGTAGAATCATAAACACGCTGAGCAAGATGCTTAGTGGCATTTCATCTGTCTTTAAGTTCTGAGTTTAAACTTCAACAAGAGTTAACTTTTCCTTTTAACCTTTTGAGGTGGATAAAACGAGTACCAGTTGAGCACTGGGGTCAATATAATCAACTTAGCCTCTTCCCCGAACTTGCTGGTATTGTGCCAAAATTTGTAATCATATTTTTGGTGGGAGAGGTGAGATCTGGCTAGCTTGAGCATAAAGCAGATAGAATTTTGGGGTCAAATATAGCCAATTTAAATGCTAAAGGGTTAATATGGCAGCTGTAAAAGGAGGTTCTTTTCCATGTCCTCCACATTCTCATCTTCCTTCATTAAGGTGGTCTAGTTTAAATGAAACAAAAAGAAAAGCAGGATTAAATATAATTTTGGTTTTGCAGTAGTCCTTATGCCCCAAATACTAAAAGAATTAGAATATTAGGGAAACATTACAGCTGGATTACAAGTATTTAAATTGTGATTAGAACAGCGAACGTTATTTTGTTTTCCTTAAAACCTCAAGGATGAAAATGGGAACGAATGTATTATAGCTTAGAACAATGCCATCTTGAAGCTGGATAATGTGTCTAAGTAAAGATAATTGGATTATGCTTCTGTGTGTACATGTGTTTGTGTGTGTGTGTGTGTGTGTGAGTGAGTGAGTGAGTGAGTGTTTGTGCATGCTTATATAATAATTTATGTTTTCATTGGATTCTTCTGCCATTTTCAAGTTTCACAAATCTTCAATCTAATGGGTCTATAATGGTTAATAATCATCGTAGATTACTGCACAACAGGGTAAACAAACGGTGCAACTCGAAGTAACAGAAGAAAGCATCAGTTGAATAAATATGAATGCACTCTACACCATGTATTCATATATCGTTATATAATTATACAAAATTAATTTTATTTCCTTTCCATTGAGTTCTCAACTTATAACTTCGCATGAAAGAAATATTTTCATCATAACTGCTTAATATTTATTCTTATGGTTAATATATATGTCAGTGGCATCATCATCAGCAGCAGCATTGTTTTAACATTCATTTTTCCAAGTTTGCATGTGGTCAGTACAGTTCAGCGAAGCAGATATTCTACAGCTGGATGCTTCATCTGTCACCAAACTGTACCTGTTTTCACATAAGGCAGTATTTCCCCATTACCAGACATGATTTTGTGGAAGATTGGAAATGAATGACACAGCTTGAAGGTGATATGCATTAAGAACTCTTGCATAATGTCAAAACAAGGACACAACCCCCACACACACACATGAACATACATACACATACACACACAAACGAGTGAGTGGACAAATAAAAGAAAGGGAACTCAACACATTTACCAGGAATTACATGCATTATTTAAAACAGTTTAATTTGGTTTCTGTGTTACTTCCAGTTTTACAGGCTCCTAATAGAGTACAGTTCATTCTTAGGTTTCTGGAATAACCAGTTATTCCAGAAGCCTGAATGAGTCAGGTTTGGCTAAGGGGCCTGGAAAACTTGAAGTAGCACAGAACCAAATCAAACTGTTTTAAATAATACATGTAACTCCTACATGTTGAGCTCCCTTTTTCACTTGTATGTATGTATATATATATGTATATATATATATATATATATATATATATATATATATATATATATATATATATATAAACAAACTGGACCAGGAAAGAAACGTTGCACAAATACTAAATAGAAACTGGTTTATTAACAGATTACCAGAACATTGATTGAAGAGTGCTAATTAAGAAACTGTTCTTTCCTAATGATAAGACATCATTTCCTAAAACATGTTTGAAGTCACATGGTATCATGTGATGAAGGAATGTCCTGGATTCAAAGAGATGAGCTCAATATCTTGTGTGACAAACGTTAGCGTTGATTACCACCCAGCATCTTCTGTACACTGTATGCACCAAACGATTGATGAAGGTCATGGGAATAGCAGCCCACAGTCTGTTAAAATTTGCAGTATGAGTACGGGCATTGTCATGTTGGAACACATGATTCTGACGACGGGCAAAGTATGACACAATGTGAGGCCTCAACACTTGCTCAATGTGACGAGCAGTGGTTACTCCATTTCCCCAGCCTTGGCTGATGTTTTGGAAGCCCACCGATTCAAGTTTCTGCTTGAGTGCAATCCCACCCCATACCATGAAGCTCTGTCCTCCTCATGAGTTTCTCTCCACCACACAGCCATCAGCATGAGATTCACTCCTTCTCCAAACCCTAGCTCTGCCATCTGCCACAGAAATGCAATATCGACTTTCATCAGAGAAGACTACAATCCTCCACTGCTGATATCACCAGTTCTGACATTTTTGAGCCCGCTGCAGACGTGCCCATCGATGGTAATCTGTGAGGATGGAGCCCCTAACTGGACTTCAGCAAGGCAGATCGAAAGATCTCAGCTGGCAACAAACTGTCTCTGCACAAATGGGTCTGTGGTGAGTCTCTATGTCTGCCGAGCAGATTCCATTGCTCTCCAGAATCGGTCCTCCAAGTGCTGTCAGTGCATGTGGTGATCTTGAAGTGCTGTTGTAACCCCTGGTCGGCCACTGCATGGACAATCGTCCTTGTTGTTTGTAGCATTGTGTCATTCCCTCAGCCACTCAATTGTCCAAATACTGCAATCCAAGTCATTAGCAATGACCCATGGATGTTGAACAGCATGGAGACGTCTGATGGCTTGCTCCCTCTGATTTTGTGTCAGTCTTGGCATGCTTGCTGTGTTCGGGAAACGAATGATAGGCTGAGAAATTTTGGTATCTTTTATACACAATGAGTCGATGTTTTTCACGTGCATCATGCTTTTCATAAAGTTGCGTTCACAAGCATTACCTTGATCACAAAAGTGGAGCAAGTTTGAAGCCTGTACATGATCCTTTTGTTTTCAAAAGAGAGTGTTGTGGGTCAGTGACATCTTCCTGATGTCAAATTATCTAGAAATGTGATAAAATCCATATAATCACAACATCATGGGCAAAACAAATAATCTTTTACATTATGACATTTCTTTTGTAGTTCAGTAAATATATATATATATATGTGTATGTATGTATGTATGTATGTATGTATACATATATGTAGATGCAATGGCCTTCTTTCAGTTTCTGCCTGCCAGATCTACTCACAAGTCTTTGGTTAGCCTAGGGCTACAGTAAATGACATTCAACCAAAGTATAATTCAGTGGAACTGAACATGAAACCATGTGGTTGGGAAAGAAACTTCCTAATCACACAGTCATGCCTGCACCTATACACACACACACATGCATACGTATCTATCTATCTATCTACATATTTATCTATCTATCTCTCCTCTCTCTCTATATATATAGAGATAGGTAGATAGATAGATTAGATAGACTAATACACACATAGTTCAAAGATAGATGCATTCAACACACAAATACACACGCATATATAGATATAGACAAATGTACACTCAAACACAGATATATCATATATTTATGGAGACAAACATAGACACTTGAACACACATATACAGTCACAGGCAAGTATGAGATATTTGAGGGAATTGTCACTAACTCCAATTTACATCTCCAAGATACAAGTATTTTTGTGAAATGCTTTCATTCTTTGAATTCCGTTCCAAAGAGAAAGTCTACCATTCTTCAATGGTTCCGCCTTTTGATATTTCACATTTCTTGCTTTAATTATCCAGAATTATATATTTATTTATTTATTCATTATGATTCTGACAATCTTTATGATTATTCTTTATCATTATTATTATTATCATTTTATCTGTTAATGTTATTATTCATGTTGGTTGTTGTTGTTAATAATAATATTTATATTATCAGCATCATAATGCTAAATATTATCATTTGTATTCTTCTTCTTCTGTTGTTGTTATTATTATTATTGTTGTTAGTAATAGTAGTAGCAGTAGAAGCATTCATGTATTAGAATTATTTCTGTTGTTGCTAATATTATTATTGTTGATGTGAATTTTGTCTGCGTCATAATCATCACAATCATTATCATCATTTTAATCATTGTCATTAATACACATCATCATCTTCCTCATAATCATCCCTATTATCTTCACATCCTTATCCTCTCCCTACTGCTCCTCCTCCTCAATCATTGTGAGTATGACTTTCAAAACTGAACAATAGCTGCTACTTTGATTGCACAAAATTATTTGAAATAAGGTGATAGGTATTGAAGAATTTCTGATGATATTTCAATGAGGATGTAACATGGATATCGTTAGATGGAGGAGAGACTGTTAACTGTGAGTGGAGTGACATGAATGAAAAAGATTGGGGAAATAAAGATGCATGAATGGAAGTAGTTTGTGTAAAATAAATAAAAGCTAACTGAATGCATGGTAGTATATATATGTATATATGTGTGTGTGTGTGTGTATGGATATATTGGCTCATTTAGCATTAAGAAAATTTGATAACAAGTCTTCTTCAGAAGATCCTTAAATGTAAATGAAGTTATGAATAATGGCTTATATAATATATCAAGTAAAAATATCTTTCCACTGGAAAGAAAAAGGAAGAAAGTCACCTATGGGAATTGAACCATGTATCTTCCTTCTGCTGTGATGCCACTGGTTCAAAGAGAACTGGTGACTTCACAAGAGAATAAAAAATATATCTACAAATATATATATATGTCTATGTTTGCATGTGTGTGATATGTGTTTGTACCAATGAGTCCTTATTGATTCTTACATGTTTCATTTCTGAGGGTACATTTTTCTCAAGACAGCATAAGACATCAAGCAATGCTTAAATAATTACATTTTCATACATGGAAAATATGCAACAAACTTATAACTCCTGATATCACACTGAAAATTTCCGCATTATTGAATATCTGTTATGAGACTGTTATATTGGTCATAGAAGCACAAAATTCTCCCTGTGAATGGCTATGCATTTACAACATAGAAGCATTGCAACTCACTACATGTTTAACAAAATTAGAAAAGCAGTAACTGACAACACAAAAATCCTCTAACGAATGTATCCTCTCCTCCAAAAAAAAAAAAAAGACTTAATTAGTAAAACTTCTGTGAAAGCTTTGCTTATAGAAAAGTATAAGTCAAAACTCAAGACACATACAAAGCACAAAATTAAAAATGGAAACTACCAATCTTAACAGCAGTTAATTTTTTAAATCCAGAGTTTTTAAATGGAAAAGGACCAGCATTACCGCAGTCCTTTGCAACCCAGTACAAAGCATGTAAAAGCAATTCTTCTATAACTCCATTTTGAGGATGAAGCTGATATATCTTCCACATGTTAACGGACTAAAGGATTTCAGAAGACGAATATTCAAAATAAAACATAAAAGCTTGACAAAAAGATTATGAAAAATCCTTAATAAAAAGAGATTGAACTTGAACATAGTTATGTCTTTAACACAGGCTCACACATACACCTGCTTATTATCCGTTCCTCTATTTATCCATACAATCATGGCTTAGACAGAGGAAGTATTTTAAACAAGATTGTGGTAGTTGGATGCTCTTTCTGTCACAAACCTTTACCCGTTTTTCAAGTAAGGGATATTTTTATTGCAGAGATATTTGAAACTAGGGCGCTATATCCATTCTTCTATTTAACAATACAAGCATGGCTTAGAGAGAGAGAGAGAGGAGGTATTGTAAACAAGATTTTGGTAGTTGGATGCTCTTTCTGTCACAAACATTTACCCGTTTTTCAAGTAAGGAATATATTTATTGCAGAGATATTTGAAAGTACGGAGCTAGTGGACAATTTGTCAACTGGATGTGTTAACAAATCTCGTCAGTTGCAGCCCAGTTATCAACCATTATATCACCACTTATAGATGAACTGTAACCATAGCACAGTACAAATTGTAAACATTCACACATTTATCCATGCACATATATGTAGGTATATTTATACAAGGAACTTCTTTGAGTTTCCATCTGTCAATTCACTCCAAGACATTGGCATGGCTGGGGCTACAGTAGGAGACACTTGCCTTACATGCTGTGTTGCAGGAAAAAATATAAATCTATTGGGTTGAGAAAACCACACAACCATCACTGCAGCATTCAAATCCACAATTTTCAAGTATGCAGGTGTATGCAAAATGAGCTAGTGTTGTCTAACCTTTGTAAAGTTTAATTTTTGATATTTTTAAACTGATAAATTAATTTATAAATTGAAAATTTTCATACTTTAAAATGGATGATTAAAAGTAAAATCTCATACTCAAGTTCATAGTATAGTACAGATCATTGGGCAAGTACTGCTAATCTATTTAATTAGTAATCCAATCTTCTATCCATAAATATACAAATCACAGAAAGAAGTGTCTTGAGATTGTGTAAATCATAGTCAACTTTGACTAAACAGATTTATGATCAAAAGAATTCTAATCATGACCATCTTGTCCTTCCTTGGGCATTATATTAATATTTCTTTCCCTTTTAAAATGTAGCAGAGTGTAATTTTTGAAAGATTTGGGTGGCATAAGTATGTGTACGATACATATACATGCATGCATGCACACACACACACACACACACACACACACACATATATATATATATATATATATATATATATATATATAACTAATTTAGAGATGAACCACCACTCTACAACTCAATCAACTCAGAACCCGTCCAAATCCATGCTGTGAGGCATATACCATCTTAATATATCTAAGATTTTAATCTAAAAATTTAAATTATATAACATATTACATAAATGAATCATATAAATATTAATTTAAAAGATTTAAAAGTCAAATTTATAAATTGGACAGTAAAAATTAATACGATAATATACAGTATGGAAGTATAAATGTAAAAAGTTAGTGCTAGTACATAGACTACGTGTGTTTCATGGCTGAAATAGGACTATATAAAATCATAAGCAAATTCTATCCGAGTTCATTAGAACGGGGAAATGATTCTACTCCCAAAATCAGTCACTCTTCAGGCCAAATCCCTAAGAAAATACCTAAAATCATTCAAGGAATAAACATAAACATGAGAAATAAAAATATATATAAAGAGACAAAATCTGTAAACTAATCCCTACATTAACGGTATTAATATAGTTAAGAGTTGCAATCTAAAAATATTATAGTAAACAAGGTTAAAACATTAAGGAATAAGTAGATAATAGTAAAAAAACATGTGTTAGTGTACAAAGTTACTAAAGGACGGATGTCAATATTGTTTATAAAATAAAAATAAGAAAACATGACTTACCTGCCGGCTGTGAACTGTAAAGAAAACCAAAATGGCTTCGCTATAGAATTTATACTAAAAGGTCACGTGATAAATATGGCGTCTATTACCCAGAAATACATGCGTATTATAATTACTAAAATAATAACGAAAATATCGAAAAAGAAAATCTACCCAAAATAAAAAGTTTCTTGGGGATTAAAAATATCAAAATACTTAAACTCGCAAATTAACGCAGATTAATAACGATACACATACGAAAATGTTATATTACGTAAATAATGCTATGAAGATTAATACTGAAAAGTCACGCGATAAAGATAGCGTCCATTACCAGAGGTAAATAGTGTTATAATTACGAAAATATCGAAAAAGAAAATCTACCTAAAATAAAAAGTTTATTGAAGATTAATAATACTAAAATACTTAAAACTCTCAGATTTACGCAGAATAATAACTATACCAAATACGTAAGTTATATATTACTTAAATAATACTATGAAATGTTGTAAAACACTGCTAATATTATTGTTGAATACTTAAAGTAAAGGTAGTTATATGTTCCAATTTTGTATAATACTATGATGATTAAAGTGTATTCTAAAGATAATTTGATGTATTTTACGCTACTGATCATAACTATAAGTTGGTACCTAATACTATGTTTAAATAAAT
>NC_142937.1:38350542-38358042 GCF_046866305.1 Octopus bimaculoides
GAGATAATGTTGTCCTGAATACATTCTGCCCCAAAATGGGGTGAGATGGTTATGGCTGGATTAATTTGGTCATACTTCTGCTTAAACAGACATGTGCTGGGGCTCAACAACTACAACAACAGCTACTACAGCTCAGCTTCTAAATTAGCTTCTTTCCTCAATAATTTGAATATGCTGAAACAGTTTTACATATTTGTCATTATAATAAATTCAACCTTTTAAATACCAATCCACCTGAGACTAACTATGGTTCTGTGATATAAAATTGCCAATTTTAGTATGAGTAAATGCAATTTAAAACTCCAATAATTTTTGATTAGAACATATGTTCTAAACATCTGCTTTATATTTTAAAAATTAGGTATTTTAATTAATTGCTAAAAAATTCTTTGATTATTCTCAATATTAATTGAAATACTGACAATATATATCAATAAAAGTATGGTTTATGAAAGGGTTAATTGATTTATTATACAAATAAATTATAATTTTTTTTTTGTTTTAATATTATATTTTATTAATCAGTGAATGAGATAATTGAATTTATTTTCGTTTTTAAACACTCACCCCATCAAAGCTGCCATTTTTCATTATTGATTAAAATATTTAATTATTTGGTATTATAATTCTGCCATTAAATTAGGAAATTCAAGAAAAAGTCAACTAAGGAAAAAACAACATCGAAACGCCTATAATAAAGACATCTCTTTTTTTTTTTTTTTTTGGTTGGGTATGACCTAATAATCACTTATTAATGTTGAGCTAATAATAACTTGTTGATCTAATAATGATCTGTTGACCTGTGGCCTAATAATGACTTGTTGGCATTTGGACATTTAATAAAATCATTATAATAATTAGCAAGTTGAATGTTGATGAATATAGTTTTATATTTAACTAAGGAGACTCACAGAAGTTCTAAATTTTATAAATATTCTTATTTCTATTTTTATATATTTCTACATCTTAATATACATTAGGTTAAATATTTTCGTTAGTTTTATGATATGATAATGTTTGTTAAAAGTATAACAGTCAAGCACATATTGTGACAAGTAAAAAAAATATTCTAGATTTTTGTTGCAGGGACAAATATCATTGTATCAAACAGCGATATTTTCCATTCTGACTTCAAATCCAGCAGGGACTATTTTCACTTTTTATTCTTCCAGAACTGATAAATTAAACATCAGTTTTCTTGTTTGGTCTTGATAGCCTTTCGTAACTATCTCAGCAAGGTAGCATAATACTCTCCACTGATGGTGTGGCCCTTTTGATGCTAGTCACTAAATACAAAGCTTTTTACATCCCAAATATCTGAGGCCCTTGTCTTCCCTGCAGATGGAATGACCTTGGCCTTCTTTAGAGCAGGTGAGAACAGGTGTTTTCACTATATGGATTGTCTCTCTATCTCTGGTTCAATGTGATGAACCCAACAATCATCTGGAGTTTGGAAATGTTAAAGGAAACCAGCTAGATTTTCCCATGATGTGATCAGCCAGGTGCACTTTTGATCAGCTGTCAGAAAATATAGCACTCACTGAGTAGAAACCATCATCATACCAAGTTCATTGTACAGAATATTCTCAACTGGACATGCTATTAACATTGGTTGTTTGATTTTTAGACAATCACCTATCATACACCACCTTGAGATGAACACAATCAATATTCTGCTTGGTTGTGGCAGTTTCAGGATGTCTAGGCCTTTGGTTATATTCAAGACTCTCCATTCCTTTGCTAAATTCAGCTGCCTATTTTTGCACTATTGATAAGGCTGGAACATGATCCCCTAATGTAGCAACCATGTCAGCTTGAATGTCCTTGCAGTTAGACCCTTTTTCTACATGTACTTGACAACACCATGATGCCAAATTTTGTCTATTTTCAAAAGAAGTTACTACTAGTTACTTTTGAAGTCTCCTTTGAACAGTCAGGTAAAAGTTCATCTGTGAAGAAACAATTCAGTAACTAATAAGAAGGGTTGCAATTAACACACGTGAGATTTCACAGCACTTTTTCACCACTCTTTTCAGCCCACCCACATGTGTGTGTGTGTGTGTGCGCATGCGTGGTGTGCATATGATGTGTGTGTGTGTGCGTATCTATTCATATATACGAGTGATATCAAAAAGTTACCAGACTAGGTCTAGTGTGCCAACAGATGGCAGCACATCATTTCTTGCACAATGTGAGCTAGCCGTGATACTCATGAGGCAGTGACATTGCTGTGTTTACTTCGCAAGTTGTGAAATTTGTGTTTTTGGGATCATGTGTATGCTGTAGTCTGCAATTTTTGTCATAGACAGGAAGTTGAAATAAAGAACCAACATGAAATTTTGCATTAAACTTGGGAAGTCTGCTGCAGAGACATTGAACAAGCTTATGGTGACAAGGTAATGGGTCGTAAACACGGAGTGTACATGGGTGGCATGGGTGTACAATGGAGCCACAGTGCAATTAAGAGCATGCTCATAATTTTTTCCGACATCCTCAGTATTTTGCATCAAGAATTTCCCCCCCAGCACCAGACCATCAAGCTAGAGTGCTGACAATCCCTACAATGTTCTGACAACCCCTCCAATACAGTTGCTCAGAACTGCTACCTTATTTTCATGAGAAGCAAAGCTGACCCTAGCAAGGTTTGAATTCAGAAGGTAACGACTTAGAACAAATGCCACCAAATAGATTACTGACTCTAATGATTCATCCAATTTGCTTTCTTAAATATTACTAGCAACGACAAGAGCAACAACAACAATCATGATAATAATTCTTTCTACTATAGACACTAGAACTGAAATTGTTGTGGCAGGGAGACTTGTCAATTACACTCACCCCAGTACTTGGATATTACTTTATTTTCTCAACCCCTGGAAGGATGAAAGGGAAAGGTTACCTCAACACGATTTGAAATCAGAACATAAAGCTGAAACAAATGTGCTATTTTGTGCAGCATGCTAGCGATTCTGCCAGCTCACTGCTTAATAATAATAATGATGATGATGATGATGATGATGATAACAACACCAACATCAACAACAACAACGATTGATTTACTTTACCACCACGGGGGTAACGTAAACATAACCTTGGTAGCATCTGAACTCAGAATGCAAAGGGAGATAAGTAGTTCAGTACTGATCTGTACGTATGTGTGTGTGTGAATTTCTATATGTAGTTTTGGTGCAACTTTAAAGGAAACCAAATACAAATATAGTTAAATACAATGATAGAATGGACAAGAATAGTTATTGAGCCTCCAGTGAGTTAGTAGGGTCTTCTCCCGGTGGCATGACCCCTACTTCCAAACATCTCATTCATAGCTAAGGTAGGTTTGAAGTGCTGAAGAGATGTTATGTGCGAAGGTTCAGTGTTTTTGCCTACTTACACATTGTGTACAGTGCCAAGAGATGGGTGATACAACCTAATGAACTTGAGGTCAAGGAGTTGACATGGATGTCAGCCATCAATAAAGGTTGTTGCTATAAACATCAGACAAATAGAAAACCAGGATCACTCTTAGCAGGAACAGTTGAAAGAGATGAAAACATATTGAAAGGAAACTGAACACACGTAGAAAAGTTAGAGAGCAAACCGGGAAGAAAGTGTCACTGTTATGTGGTGGGAAAAATAGGAGGAAAGAAAATAAAAGAATTTATTATATGTTCTTTCATTATGGATATATATAATATATATAACCTTTATATTTGTTGTTGCTGTTTACATTTTCCACCATCCCCAACTGTTATTCCAGATCTAGCAGATAAAATAGATGATCAAAGGTGTTTCAAATATGATTTTGTATTAATTTACAGATGTGATGTAATATTTAAGATAACATTATTGGATGTGTCCTTCCTGTTTTAAGACAATAGCATATGATTTCAGTGAGACTTAGCTGATATATCTATTTTAGTTATATCTATTCAACATGCAATAACATAGAGACATTTTCCATGCTTTGTAAATTTTCTATCTTATTTATTTGTTTGAGCAAGGTGTGCATAGGTTGTGTGTGTGTGTGTGATTGTGAACTTTTGTATTCATGTGTGCTTGTATGACTGCAAGCAGCATGTGTACATATATGTGTGCATATGTGTGTGTTGGTATATCTATCCACATATATATATATTCACACACACACACACACACACATATATATATATATATATATATATATATATATATATATATATATATATGGATGGATGGAGAGATAGATAGATAGATAGATACATAGATAGATAGCATGCTATATGATTATATTCAATCTCAATTCCCAGTTCTATATGAATATAATGTACAATGAGTATTGCTTATTTTAAGACATTTATTAACACCAAATTGTAATTTGATCAGAAACATAAACACTTTTGAAATTTAGATAACAAGATAGTTGATGCACTTGTTTTGCCTATAAATCTTGGGGTCATACACTCCAGATTATATTACTCAGCAAATTTAAGAGTGATTTAAACATTTTTATATAATTCATATATATGCATAAATATATATATATTTATGTAAATCATATATATATATATATATATATATATATATATATATATATATATATATTTGTGTAAATCATATATATATATATATGTATGTATGTATGTATGCATTTATATATGTATGTATACATTTATGTATACATATATATATGTGTATGGTTGGGTGCATATATGTATGCATGTACACATGCATTTATATATAGATATGAAGCACACATCAGATTTTAAAAATTGTGTACTTTACACTTCCCAATCTCAGGTTTCTTTTGCACAGTTGGGCTTCATGGTGTAGTGCATGTAACTACTCTAAAAAATGGTAACTGATTCCTCTCACCTAATGGAAAGTATAATTCTTATTCATACATGAAGAAATATTAGCTCTAAATCAATATACATTATTATTGGCTATAGATTCTTTGTTTAACAATAGTGTATCATATTGATCCTGTTTAATCCTACATCATCCAAAACCATCCCATATTATTTTCAGTTATGGTATATCAAGAACTACATCATTTAACAGGGCTTTGCTATGTTTCAAGACATTATGATATTCTGATATTCTTGAAGAAGATATGGCTGCTATTTCTAGCAAATCGCATGACCAAATAAAGGCTTGCTAGTGAGTTGTTAGGAATTGCGTATAGTGTATTGGGTTGTAAAGATGAGGAAAAGGCTCACAGCATCACGTTGATACTTCATTGCTCTAGCATCCAGTGTGGATTTTAACCTTGCTTTTTGATGCATAAAGAAAGGTTTTCTACAGGGTAGCACACAAAAAGCACCCTTTGAAGTTTGAACATCTCAGAGGCAGTGACAAGTGACCAAGACCTTTGCAATATACCATGCTTGAGGAGACATGTCAAGCCAAATAAGATCACAGTCATGGCTGATACCTGTGTTTCATAACTGGTACCCATGCCAGTGGCATGTAAAAAACACCCACTACACTCTTGGAGTGATTGGAGTGAAGGGCATCTGGCTGTAGAAACCATGCCAAAGAAGATTGGAACCTGGTGCAGTTCCCCAGCTTACCAATTTTCAGTCAAACCGTCCAACCCATGCCAGCATGGAAAATGGACATTATTCGACGACGATGACGATTGTGGTGGTGGTGGTGGTGGTGATACTCAGCTATTCTAAAAATAGCAAGTGAATTTCTCAAATATCACAACCCACTGGAAAGTTGGATTGGTCACAACTGAAATTCCATTTGAAGTTTGCTCAAGAGCAATAATCAAATTCAGCAATTCAGCAGCTGTTTGTTGTTGCCGCACCATTGTCATCACCATCGTCATTGTCATCATTATCGTCATTGTCATTGTCATAATCATCATCATTGTCATCATCTTACAAGTGTCTTTGATACTGGCAAAGGCTGGATGGTTTTCACAGGAGCCAATAAGCTAGAAGACAGAGCCCTGCTCCAGTGTCTGCTTTGGTGTAGTTTCTATGGCTGGATGCCCTTCCTAACACCAGCCAACTTACAAAGATTACAGGGTGGCTTTTTACATGCTACTGGCAGTAGTGAAATCACCAAGGATCTTGCATGACAAGGAAGACAAAAGAGGAAGTCATTTCAATCGGGTGGGGTTCTAATAGAGGTGGAGGTGGCTTTATGTCTGGTTCAGGAGACTAAATTAGAAAAGTGAAACAGGCATATGTCACAGTATATAGAGTGATGTTGTGGTGATGTAAAGACGCATGGCTCAGTGGATAGAGCATCGAACTTATAATTGTGAGGTTGTGAGTCTGATTCCCAGACCGGGCTGTGTGTTGTGTTCTTGAGCAAGACACTTTATTTTAAGTTGCTCCTGTTCACTCAGCTGTAGAAATGAGCTGTATCGGCTTTTGCCTTTCCCTTGGATAACACTGGTGGAGTGGAGAGGGAAGGCCGGTATGCATGGGTGACTGCTGGGACTTGTGCCTGGGAGGGTAACTTTCTTGGTGCAATCCCATGGTCAGTCAGGACCGAAGGGGGTCTCTGTTGTGGTGATATAAACTTGGGAGTAATTTGATGATGAAGATGTTGAGGAAGTCGAAGATGAGGATAATCATGACAATGATAACGACAGCACCGGCAATATGATGATGATGAAAACGATGATGCTAATGACGACGACGGTAGTGCGGATTCTGATAACTGTGATAGTTTTTGATGGTGATACGATGGTAGTGAGGTTTACAGCAGTTATGATGATGACGATAATGCTGATGATGAGGTGGAGTGGGGTTCCTCTTACATCCCTAACACGAACATCAACACCAATGCCAATAATGAAGGGAGTAACAATGATGATATCAATGGTGATGATAACATCATCATCATCTTCGTCATCATTATGAATACTCTTGTTTTTTACTAACTAGTTAAACTCTAAGCAAATTCTTTTGATTTCACCTAGGTCACATATGTATATATGTGTATATATATATATCTATATACATACATATATATATATATATATATATATATATATATATATATATATATATTCGCAAATAAAATTATTATTATTGACAGACTTGAGATTCCTTAGTCTCCTTTGCTAAGTCCCATCTCCAGTTAGGGTTTACTTACTGGTCATGAGAGAGAGACATACAGATGTTTCATTACTCAAGACAAACACACACACACACACACACACACACACACAAAAGAAGTAAACAAGCTCAAAAAAAACATGAAATATTCCTTTTAAAATAGTGCACTGAGGGTTCATTCCCGTCAGCATAATGAGTATGGGGTAAAGTGCAGGGGAAGGGCAGGGAGGTGCACGAAGGGGGTCAATCAATAAACCAATCAATACAGTTCATACAAATTAAGTATTAAATGTAATTAACTATTTTGTCATTTACTTGTTATCAGAATTGACACGGAGAGAGATTGGGGGGTGGGGGTGGAGTTCTTGAGAGCAAGAAGAAATGTCTTACAAATTATTTTGGGAGCTTTTCTTTCTTTCCTCCTTTCTTTCATTCTTTC
>NC_142937.1:38363042-38375542 GCF_046866305.1 Octopus bimaculoides
TAATGTTCTTCACTATATAATCATTAATCATTTAAATTAGTGATAATGTTCTTAACATTTTTAAGTTAATGTCTATTAATTAGTTAGACAATTAAATCAAGATAATGATCTTAGGTTAATAATTATTAAGCAAATCAGAAACAACATTGTTGATTAAGTGAAGCAACATGGAAAATTTAAGTTAATGAATGAGAAAATGATTCTATTTAGAGATTTAGAGTCAAATATTTGAAATAAATAGTTAAAAGGATTGAAAGGTGGTTCAGTTTAGTGATGTTAGATGTAAGGAGCAGGTTAAGTTGTTTGAGTCAGTATGGTGAAATAGAAGTGTCTGTCTGGAACATATATTGATTCACTTTCATGCATAGTCTGTGAAACATTGATCAAAGGGCTAATCTAAGGATGAGCAGCAATATCAACATGACAAATATTAATGTAAAAAATGTAGAAACAACAAAACAACAAAACCAGCAATATCATCCAAACTGACTGGTTAGCCTTTACACAGTTGTTTGAACTGCTAGAAACAGCAGCCAAATCTCCTACAAATTTAGCAAAAGGACATGTTGGGTATTATGGTCCTGGGTTGTTTGCACGTAGAAAATAGCAGGATGGTCACAGCTGGATTGTCTTTGATCATAAACCTGCTCATTCAGGATTTGACTTGTGCAGTGAAACAACAATAACAACAGCATATTCATCAATATCATCGTTATCATGACCTAACAGCAGTAGGAACATCTCAAAACAGCAATAATGACAGCGTATCCAACTAGGAAAGACAGTTAACCAATATATAGATTCAATATAAACATTGGAAGATGTGCTAAAATAACTCACAATTCTGGTGCTGTGCCAAGCAATACATTAAAAAAAGCCAAGCTTGATGATTCTGTTGACATCTCACAGCATGTCTCCCCAGATTTTTCAATGATGTACAGCTGTGCTAGACATTTCTCCTTCCCTGCCCCTTTCTGTCTATCTGCCTTTGTATGAATCTAACTGTTTATGTATCTATGTATACCGATCAATCTATTCCTTCAGCCATCTCATCACCTATCTATCTATCTATCTATCTATCTATCTATCTATCTAGCTATCTACCAAATTATCTGTCTGTCTGGCTGTATGTATGTATGTTTATCTATCTATCTGTCTATCTATCTACCTGCCTACCTACCTACCATCTATCTATCTATCTATCTATCTATCTGTATGTCTATCTAGCTATCTACCAAATTATCTGTTTGTCTGGCAGTATGTATGTTTATCTTTCTATCTGTCTATCTATCTACCTATCTACCTATCTACCTACCTATCTACCTACCTAACTACATACCTACCTACCTACATACCTGCCAGCCTACCTACCTACCTATCTATCTATCTATCTATCTATCTATCTATCTGTCCATCTCTCTTTCTGTCAGTATATCTATCAATCTATCAATGAATCTATCTACCCTACCTACTTATCTGTCTGTCACTATATGTCTGTATTTTTTTTTTTGTATTTATAGTAGTTAACAGGAGTCATTTCCATGGCAACTAATTGTATACGGCAATAAATTAAGCTTTCTATAAGAAATAATAAAAACCTGCAAGTTATTCCAAGATGGAAATAAGGTATATATTCTGCTGGGGTATTTTCTTTCTTCTTTTCTTTTTTTTAAACTGTTTCCACGAATAGGGCAGAAAAGTTCATTGAGAAAGAGTTAAGTAAATTCATACATGCACTAAACACAAAATGCATATCAGTGCATACATGCATGTATATATATATGTCTATGAAAAACACACACATACACTCATAAACACACAAAAAATATAAATGCATACACACACAGACACACACAGCTTGTTATGCACTCAAACATATAGCATATAGAAAAGGGATCTTTTCTATATCTAATGCTTCTGTTGGCAATAAGACCGTTCTATGTCTGAATGAAGGGCAGATTGTATGAGGTCTATGTACAGAGAACTACATAACATGGTAGTGAGATATGAGATTTCAATGTGGAAGATTAGGATCAGTGGAAAGAAAGGAGATGTGTTTGCTCTGCTCTACATGTAATTGTAGTGTGTATGGATGATGGAGTACAAACCAGCTGAGAGTAAAACTGATATAAGAAAAATGTATTCAGGGCCAATTTAATCAATTTTGTCTTAGAAAGCAGTCCCTAAAAAAGGTCAGATACTAGTAGTGAAAATCACAAAAATAAGTGAAGGTGGCGAGCTGGCAGAAACGTTAGCACGCCGGGTGAAATGCTTAGTGGTATTTCATCTGCCGCTACGTTCTAAGTTCAAATTCCACCAAGGTTGACTTTGCCTTTCAACCTTTCAGGGTTGATTAAATAAGTACCAGTTATGCATTGGGGTTGGTATAATTGACTTAATCCGTTTGTCTGTACTTGCTTGTCCCCTCTGTGTATAGCCCCTTGTGGGCAGTAAAGAAATAAGAAATGTTAGTTAGCACACCGGGCGAAATGCTTAGCTGTATTTCGCCTGTCTTTACGTTCCGAGTTCAAATTCTGCAGAGGTCTACTTTGCCTTTCATCCTTTCGGGGTCAATTAAATAAGTACCAGTTACGCACTGGGGTTGGTATATTCAACTTAATCCGTTTGTCTGTGCTTGTTTGTCCCCTCTGTGTGTAGCCCCTTGTGGGCAGTAAAGAGAAAAACATAAGTGAAGAATTAATTATTAAGGCCCCCACCAAGTGTTAACCATGGTTTGATATAGGCATCAAGATATGCATTTTTGGTGGACAGGGTCAATACACAGAGGTAGAACAGTGCCAGATATATAAATTTAATAATCTGCAATGTGTTCTAAAACTTTATGAGAAAAATAGTTTCTAAATAGCAACTAGTTTGTTCTATGTGAATTTTCTGTAAGTCTTAGAATATGCTACAACACAGTACAGTGATATGCAGTAATAAATTGAATGACTAGACATGGTATCACTGCAAACTCAGTAGCATTTAATGACCAATTCATGATTCAGTTTGTTTGAAGTCTGAGGGGAAGTTTTTAGAGAGAAAAAAAATAGATGTAATACAGAACCAATTTAGTTAGTTTAAATCTCCATATTTTACTTACTTTAACACTAACAGGAAGAAGCAATCATGGCTTATTATGAAGGCAGCAAACTGGCAAAAGTAATTATGGCACTATACAAAATGCTGTTAAGCATTTTTTCTAGCTTTACATTTTGAGTTCAAATTTCACCAAGGACAATGTTGCTTTTCATCCTTTCAAGGTCCATGAAATAAATGTCAACTTAATGCTGGGATTGATGTAATAGAATTACTCTAGCCCATTAGAATTGCTGGCTTTGTGCCAAAATTAGAAAGAATCATCACAATAATCATCATCATCATGAACATCGTCGTCGTCGTCGTCATCATCATCACATTATCCCTATTATTGCATTGTCCTAAGTAATGATAATGCAAGCAACTTTTCCCAGAAGCAACATTTTTCTTTGACATTATTCAAAGCTTTTACAAATTTGCCTGCTTCTGTATACATAGCAACATTCCCTTTATATTTCTATGACGGTAATGTTACGTTTTATATATATATATATATATATATATATATATATATAAAAAGGGTACTTATTTGCTTGGTATTAAGAAGGCATTATTTAGAAGAAGGTCAATGCATTCTGAAACTACAAAGAAAATTTCTAGAGCCTTTCAAGTTTGCAAAAGCCTCTCAGCTATAAAGGGAATCCTAAATGGTATTGCAGACACCACTTACAGAAACGCTTGTGGTTTTCTTTCAAGAATAGATGAGTTCAACCCAGGAACAATAATCATAAGTATATAGATATTTTTACACAACTTCTAAATATCAATAATCTAACTATAAGGGACCACCATTCCTGATAGCAATTTTGCCATTGTCTTCAAACACTGCTCTTAAGGTAACACCGGGCCATGGTAAATTCTCCATTCTTTTACTTGGAATTTGTATCTTCAACTAACTTATAATAACACCCAACTGTGTACTGCATCCTTTTAAAACATTGTTATCACTTAGTCATTGCTAACTGCTGCCCTACTGCCCTCACTTCTGTCTAAGGTTATTATCACACTAATGATGACACCCTCTTATACATTCCAACAGCAAAAAAACCATTATGTGTCTGACCCAATGAGAAAACTTCTCTGTGGTCTAAATGGTAACCAAATCACTTCACCTCCCTGCAAAGCAAAAAGGATGAAAGGATAAATTGGAAAGTGCAGTCCTATATATCTCTAAAATCACCATATGATTGTAAAAATAATCCCTGTAAGGATGAAACAGCTCAATCAGGATTGTTCTTTTTTCTGATTTTTAACTTCATTTGGGTATTTGGTTTCTCTATGTCTTGCTGTGACTCTAGCGGTGAAATGTGCTGTGCGTGAGAAGACCCGGCAAGCCAAGTGAGACCAAAATCCAAGGCCTCTGCCAGGGGTGTAGCCAGCCCACTCATGCGTACCTTTCCTACATTGGACACTAAACTCCACTTGCGAAGACTTGTTGAGGCAAGTGAAATCAAACTAAATTCGATGACTGGCACCCGTGCCAACGTCGTCTCCTTCATTGGACACGAAACTCAGCTTGTGAAGACTTATTGGGGCAAGCGAATAGCGAAATCGGGATAGCACTTGTGCCCAGCGTCGCCTTTCTGGCACTTGTGCCCGTGAAATGTGTAAGGATTTTCGAGCGAGATCGTTGCCAGTGTCCCTGGACTGGCTCTTGAACGGGTGGCACATAAAATACACCATTTTGAGCGTGGCCGTTGCCAGTACCGCCTGACTGGCCTTCATAGGATTTTCGAGTGAGATCATTGCCAGTGCCCCTGGACTGGCTCTTGTGTGGGTGGCACATAAAATACACCATTTTGAGCGTGGCCGTTGCCAGTACTGCTTGACTGGCCTTCGTGCGGGTGACACGTAAAATCACCCACTACACTCTCTGAGTGGTTGGTGTTAGGAAGGGCATCCAGCCGTAGAAACTCTGCCAAATCAGATTGGAGGCTGGTGTTGCCATCCGGTTTCACCAGTCCTCAGTCAAATCGTCCAACCCATGCTAGCATGGAAAGCGGACGTTAAACGATGATGATGATGATATATATATATATATTGAGATAACTGCGTGGTGTGTGTGTTGGGCATTCGTGCATGTATATGAATATTTGTAATTCTTAATTTGTCCTTCCATGTATCGTCAAATGCTTCTAAAGTTTCTCTTTGTAAACTGTAAACACTTTTTTTTTCATATTCCACAGTTTCTTCCCTTCCTTCAAAATACAGAATGAAATTTTCGCAATTTTTTTTTTTTTTTTGCATCTGTTTTCGTCCTCGTGGCTAATACAGAAAGAAGATTAATATTTAATATAAGCCGACACTCAGTGAATAATAACTCTGAGTTTCATATTTTTATAAGTTTCAATGATATATATAATTCACATTATGTATTGAATTAGAACATTTCTTTGTTTTTCCAGCATAATGACCATCTATCTATCTATCTATACATATATATATGTATACATATAAATGCATATATTTATTTACCTATCTCTTTCTCTCTCTCTCTCTCTCTCTATTATATATATATATATATGTATATATATATATACACACACACACACACACACATGCACACGCACAGAGACATGCATGAGTGTGTGTGCATGTGTATATAAGTACTTATTGTTGTAGTATGTAGGTAGCTGAGTATTTCACGGACACATGTTGCTTAAGATAATCCTGAGGAAGTGTGTAACAACAGTGGACCTTTGAACTACAAGGCACAATCTATCAGACAGGTTTGAACACATACACTCACATATGTACATACACACACAATTAAAATTATTTCAGCTTACTCCTTATTTTTTCTTTTACATTTCAAATACTCAAATATAATAAAACTACTACATATATATATATATATATATATATATATATATATATTTTATCAGTTTCTTATATATATATATATATATATATATATATATATATATATATATATATAAGAAACTGATAAAATTATCAGGCATTCTATATTTTAAACATATATATCTGTTTGTGTGTGCAAGTGTGTGTTTGTGGTGTGTATGTGTGTGTGTATGCCTAAAGTGCAGGCATAAACCTGTTTTGAAAGTCCCATACTGTGGCTAAATATTAAAAATAAACAATAATATATAAGATTTAGATATATACACATGTATACATTTTATATACACACAAAACACGTGTATATATATATATATATATATATATATATATATATATGTGTATATATATATATATATATATATATATATATATATGTTTACACATACACACCAATATATATGTATTTATAGAGATGATGATCTATGCATATATTACTATTTGCATATATAGATGTATATAAATGTGCATGTGTATATATGTGTGAGCATATAAACATATCTCTATTGCTATATTTATATCCATATGCACGCAGACATAGCTATACACTCGTACACTTAGTCACACAATTGTACATCCATACATATAAATATAGAACATGAATATACAAAAATTTAGTTATAAAGTATAAATATAAATGTAGATAAAATATATAGATAATATAAAATAAAATAAACACATAAAACACTGAAATAAAAATGTTTAACAATGAGACATAAAATTGTCCCTCAGTGAATGATGGGAGGTAGATAGGTGAAGGTCAGCTTGAGATTTGATCCAACTGCAATGAATAATCCATGCATAGAATATTATCTGTAGATTGGTCATATTCATATCTTTGGAGAGAATACTTTTCTTTTGAGTAGGATTTTTTTTGGTTGTTTTGTTCTGTATACTTTGAGGTGATATATGTGTATGTATGTGTTTCCTTTCCTACACTCTAGTGTGCATGTGTTTGTGTGAATGAGTGCGTGTGTGTGTGTGTTTGTGTAATGATGAAATGATGAAGAGATAGGGAAACTGAAAGAGAGAAAAGCATAAAAGGAAGAAATAGATTGATTAGTTTGGTATATATGTGTGCGTGTGTATGCATATACACGTGTGCATGTATATACATATATATATATATATATCAAAATATATACATACATATAATATGTATATATATATATATATATATATTCATATATATGTACGTATGCGTATATTTATATATATGTCAGTATATATATATATATATATATATATATATATATATATACATATCTACTTATATGTGTGTGTATACATACATGTATGCATGTATGTATGTATGTATGTATGCAGCTTTTGGAATTGTGATGTTTTGAATTTTCATGTTTACATTGAAAGTTATATATTATACACATTTTCAGAAATTCATTTTCTAGTTTACAAGTTTGTGGTTTTCACGTTGTAAGGAGGTTTTCATTCAATACACCAGAGACCCAAGTATGACAAATTTTGACACTGTCTCACATTTACAATAAGGAAGCATCATTGCTAATTAAAATAAAGCACATAAAATAATATTAGACAAATCTTAGCTGACAGCTCTGTAATTTTCTGTATAATTACACCAAAAATGAGAAAAGTAACCATAGAAACAGAAAACAAACAGAAATATAAGTAGGCAACACATGTTCGTCATATATATCATGAAATCTACCAAGACTTGATTGCGTACAATTTTGAAATATGGCGATGATGATTTTATCACCTATAATATTATTTCCATGTTTTGTAATTTACTGCAAAACATGAAAGCAAGATGCCATTATTCTTTTCTGCTTTTCTATTCTAGATACAAGGCCCGAAATTTTGGGGAGGGGGTCAAGTTGATTAGATCAACCCCAGTACACAACTGGTACTTAATTTATTGACCCGAAAGGATGAAAGGCAAAGTCGACCTCGGCGGAATTTGAATTCAGAACATAAAGAGAGAGAAAAGACCACTAAGCATTTCACCTGGCATGCTAACGTTTCTGCCAACTCACTGCCTTAGCAGGATACCATTATTACCAATCTTTCATTCTGATAGGATAGAGAGAAAAACATCTTGAACCTTAAAGGACTATTTCATTTAAAAACACTATCGTTCCAAAATAAACATGAAAGAGCAATAAGGTTATGTGTAGAATCTTTCATAAAAAATATTAAAGGCGTAAATATTAAGGTGTAGGAGTGGCTGTGTGGTAAGTAGCTTGCTTATGAACCACATGGTTCCGGGTTCAGTCCCACTGCGTGGCACCTTGTGCAAGTGTCTTCTACTATAGTCACGGGCCGACCAAAGCTTTGTGAGTGGATTTGGTAGACGGAAACTGAAAGAAGCCTGTCATATATATATATATATATATATATATATATATATATATATACACATGTATGTATGTATGTATGTATGTGTGTGTATATGTTTGTGTGTCTGTGTTTGTCCCCCCCCCACACCAACATCGCTTGACAACCAATGCTGGTGTGTTTACGCCCCCGTAACTTAGCAGTTCAGCGAAAGACACTGATAGAATAAGTACTAGGCTTACAGAGAATAAGTCCTGGGGTCGATTTGCTTGACTAAAGGCAGTGCTCCAGCATGGCCACAGTCAAATGACTGAAACAAGTAAAAGAGAGTAAAAAGAGTGTGCACCCAGTCATGTCTTGATTGAGCATATTATTGTCATCATTATCATCATCATCATCACTGTTTTAATGTCCAGTTTTTCATGCTTGTATGGGTTGGACAGAGTATATTGAGGTAGATTTTCTAGGGGTTGGTACCGTTTCTGCTGTCAAAACATTATGTATTTCAAAGCAGGGTAATATTTTCCTAAGGCCTAACGTTAATCATGGAAAGTGTTAGAATAAATGCATTTTTACAAGTTATTTATACATTTAATGAAACAAATGAGAACAATATCTTATCTCATAGAGTATCCATATTCATCTTCAAACTATTCGTTTTAAATTTAAAAAAAATATTTTTCCAATTTTCAAAACCAAAATTAGTATATTATAGATGTAATAGACAGGATAAAAAGGAGTCTGTGAAGAATGACTAGTGAATGCAAAAACAGTTCAGGCAAAGGTCTGTGGTACATTGAATACATTTGGTGAGTATGGGTGTGTTTAATACTAGTGTGTTGTGCAGTGAAAAGGATCAGTCTTAATAGAAGTAAACTAGGTAGAAGAGTCCATTTGAATTGTTGAAGTAGAAGTAAGTATGAAGTTTTGTAACTTACTCCAAGGATTATATATGTAGGTGAAACAGAATATATATTTTGTCCAACTAATGATTATGGATTACATACATACATCCATACATATATATATATATATATATATATATATATATAGAACGAATGATTTTGGATTACATACATACATATATATACATATAGAACTGAAGTTGTAGTATAAAATAGTTGCTTAAAGTGCTACTATAGTGACAAAACAAAGTTCAAGCCTCATAGCTATGCCTATTTAATTTGATATATTGGTTGAACAATGCCATAGATGCAAGAATTTTGGGGTAGTATCATAGTGACCATTAGCTTTTAAGGAACAGACTAAACTTTTTATCTCATTCATATGCTCAAACACATACAAATGCATTCATATAGTATGGTAAACTGGTTCTGATTTACACCAGTTTATGGGAACTTGCTAACTACTTTTGCTAGACGCAGAAGAGAGTACTACTTGAGAACTACTTATGATGTTACTAACTTTCAATATCAAATGACTCAGTCCACCCCTGCTAGTAACTCATATGAATGGCTCTGTGATGGAACAACCTTCCTTAACTTCAATGCAATGCTGTGTTATCCAAATTCTAAACATATTCGTTGATATATTGGACTGTAGATGTCAATAAAAGATGGATAAAAATCAAAACAGACAGCATCCAATAAGATTTGAACTCAGGAGTGGTGATATCAAAACTAAATACTTAAATGTATCCAGTTCCATTCATTTTTTGTCCCTGCAATTTATGTCACCTTTGATTAGGTGAGAATTAAAAATCATTTTACATAAAATACCACCATGCTATCTTTTTATCTTTTTATCAATCACTTTATGAATAAGCTGTTCATCTTTATTTTAATTATTCAATCTTTATTTGCTTTACATTTTCAGTGAAATAGCTTTGGAGAAATATTCCTTTAAAAGTGCTAAACCATCCAAAATATCTCACCATTTCTCTTGTGCTTATCATTTGTTTAATTTCATACCCTGGAATCAACTGAAGAAAAAATATCTTTTTTCTTTTTTTCTTTTTGCAGACAATAATACTAATACTAATAATTATAATAATAATATTAATAATAATAATGAGAGTGTTAGTGAGATAACGATAAGAGAAGAACAACCTGACAAGAAAGTTTATTGACTAAAGAACAGCGCCATTAAAATCACACGTTAAAGTCATACCTTTTTTAATTAATATAAACTTATCTTATGCAAATATCTCAAATGACCTGTTGGGATTCTAATGAAGAACAAATAAATGAGTAAATAGATAGTGTAAAGAAATAAATCAAAAGACAACGAAAGAATGTAGAAACACTTAGATAAAAAGCAGAAAGCAAAGAAATTTGTGATTGAGAAAAAATGAAAGTTTGAAGTTTACTTTGAGAGAAAGGTTAGTTTTAGAAAGATAATTTTTAACTTTATATCAATATTCCATGTTGTAATAAAGGTCTTTATAACACTTATGAATATCACACATACACTTAGAAAAATGCATACACACATATGAACATATATATATATATATATATATATATATATATATATATATATATATATATATATATATAGGGAATGAAGGTATGTGGTTGCAGTTAGGGTATTTGTCTCATGATCGTAAAGTCATGAGTTCAATTACTGGTGGCTCGTTGTATTCTTGAGCAAGACATTTTATTTCACATTGCTCCAATCCACTCAACTGGTAAAAATGAGTAGTACCTGTA
The DNA here is from genome assembly GCF_046866305.1 of Octopus bimaculoides. Classification (NCBI taxonomy): domain Eukaryota; kingdom Metazoa; phylum Mollusca; class Cephalopoda; order Octopoda; family Octopodidae; genus Octopus; species Octopus bimaculoides. The sequence continues at coordinate 38,373,989 of NC_142937.1, forward strand.
TTTCAAAGGGCCAGCCTTATCACATTCTGTGTCACACAGAATCTCCCTGAGAACTACATTAAGTATACATGTGTCTGTGGAGTGATCAGCCCCTTATACATTAATTTCATGAGCAAGCAGTTCACTTGATCGAATCAACTGGAACTCTTGTTGTTGTAACTAACAGAGTGTTATATATATATATATATATATATATATATATATATATATATATATATATATATGACAAAATTATGATGCTATGATGCTAGGTGCTTCCATTATTTTCTCCAACCTCTGTATATGTATGTATATATACTTACATAACAACAAATTAATAGTCAATTACACACAAAGATTATACATACCAAACATACGTTCATTTACACCTTCTACACACATATTTAAAGAGTTTCATGTAGGTGCAAGCATGGTTTCAGGTTCAGTCTCTCTGCATGGCAAGTGTCTTCTACTATTGTCCCAGGTGGACCAAAGTCTTATGAGTGAATTTGTCAAATGGAAACTAAAAGGAGCTTGTCATATATGTGTCTATGTCTTTGTGTCCATGTTTGACCCCCACCACTGCCTACCTACCACTGTATGACAACCAGGGTTAGTGTAATTACATCCTTGTTCAACAAAAGAAACCAATAGAATAATGACCAGGTTTGAAGCATATAATTTGCAGGGTCAATTTGTTTGACTAAACCTCTTCAAGATGAACCCCAGCATGGCCAAATTCAAATAACACAGCGGTGAAGCGTTGGTGCCATCGAAAGGCCGTCGTCTCGGCATGGATACTGCCTGTGAGTGTGTGTGTGTCCGTGTGTTATGCATGCTAACACACACGGCTGAGGCGGTCGACGGATAATAAGTTGGTCGCGTGAGATGTAGCAGTGAGAAGGAAGCGAGTGAGCGATTAATAGCGTTGCTAGAAGCGAGCAAAGAGCCTGCCGACTACATGCAACAAACACGCACATGTACATATTTGTATGAAATATGAGTGGCTGTTTAGTAAGTAGCTTGCTTACCAACCACATGGTTCCAGGTTCAGTCCCCGCTGCATGGGACCTTGGGCAAGTGTCATCTGCTATAGCCTCGGGCTGACCAAAGCCTTGTGAGTGGATTTGGTAGATGGAAACTGAAAGAATCCTATTGTATATATATATATGTATATATATATATATATATATATATATATATATATATATATATATATATATATATATGTATGTATGTATATATAACTGTATATATAAATTTATATATAGGTATGTATGTGTATGTTTGTGTGTTTGTGTTTGTCCCCACCCACCATTGCTTGACATCTGATGCTAGTGTGTTTACGCCCCCGTAACCTAGCAGTTCAGCAAAAGATGCCTATCAAATGAGTGCTAGGCTTACAAAGAATAAGTTCTGAAGTCGACTTGTTCTACTAAAGGCGGTGCTCCAACATGGCCGCAGTCAAATGACTGAAATAAATTAAAAAGTAAAAGAGTATATATATATATATATATATATATATATATATATATATATATATATATATATATATACATACATGTAAGGAGTAGA
>NC_142937.1:38377065-38394565 GCF_046866305.1 Octopus bimaculoides
TCTGCTAGCCCATACTCGTTCCCACCCATCACCCCCCATATTGTGCCACACTGCACTTGCCACCATCCGCCCCACAAGATAATGGTGAAGAAGTCTGGATGTGTATGTTGTCAAATCGATGAAGAAAAACCATGAAATTATTTATTGATCATCATTTATGTATGTATGTTTGTGCATGTGTAGCTATGTATATTTCTGTTTGTATCTACATGTATGTGTCTGTGTGTGTGTTTATATATATAGTATATATACACATACATATATATGCAGATATATATCCACACACATATGTATGTGTGTGTGTGTATATACATATATATATATATATATATATATATATATATATACATACATACATACATACATACATACATACTTACATACATGTATATACATATATGCATATATACATGTACATATATATATATTTATGTGTGTATGTATATATACATATATATATATGTCTATATATATGTATATATATATATATATATATGTGTGTTTATATATATGCATATATATATATATATATATATATATATATATATATATATATATATATGCATATATATGTATATATGTAACCAGTGGGAATGTTTTTTTTCTGACATTATATTCTTAGTATTTATATTTTGATATCTTTTACTTTGTTGCTGTAGTTGTTGTTGTTATTCTTTTTGTTGTTGTTGTTATTAACTCTATTTCTTATTTATTCACTTATTATTTTATGTGGTGAGTATTATTGACCGAAAAGAAGTTTAAACTTTGTTCATTTCCTTTTTTTTCTTCTTTTTTCTTTATTTTTTTTTGTGTTCTAGCAAAAGTATTAAGTGTAAAGTATGTATCGAGCTTTTGCTTCAATAAAATAAAAAAACAATAATCTTTTTGATCATTGCCTTGTTTCCAAAATCACGAGTCTGAAACTGCTTATAAGTAATAGCCTGCTGAAGCAAAACTGTGCTAGAACATTGGGGAAATGAATGTTTATGTGGTCAATCTTGTCTTAGGTATTTGATCAGTTATGCTCATTTAATTAATTAATAAATTTGTCAGTCGATAAATATCTTTAAAAAATTTTTTATTCACAAGCAAAAATGTGATTTGCAAAAATTACTGTAAGGGTGTGGAATAGATTATTTTTGCTTCTTTCTTTTACCTCTAACTTGTTTCAGTCATTGGACCATAGCCATGCTGGAGCACTGCCTGGAAGGGTTTAGTCAAACAAATCAGCCCAAATACTTACATATTTTTAAAGTCTAGTATTTATTCTGTCTTTTTCCTTAGTCAGACTACTGAGTCATGGGTACATAAATGTACAAATACCAGCAGTCAAGTGGGTTGGCGCTCCATCAGTTATGACGACGAGGGTTCCAGTTGATCCGATCAATGACACAGCCTGCTCGTGAAATTAACGTGCAAGTGACTGAGCACTCCACAGACAAGTGTACCCTTAATGTAGTTCTTGGGGGAGATACAGCATGACACAGAGTGTGACAAGGCTGGCCCTTTGAAATACAGATACAACAGAAACAGGAAGAAAGAGTGAGAGAAAGTTGTGGTGAAAGAGTAAAGCGGGGTTCGCCACCTTCCCCTGCCGGAGACTCATGGGGCTTTAGGTGTTTTCGCTCAATAAACACTCACAACGCCCGGTCTGGGAATCAAAACCGCGATCCTTCGACCATGAGTCCGCTGCCCTAACCACTGGTCCATTGTGCCACCTCCACTAGCAGTCAAGTAGTGTGGGTAACAAATGTGAATGCAAGCATACATATATAGATGGAAATTGTGTTGAAGCCTGTGATATACATATATGCATATGACAGGCTTCCACAGATTTTCCATCTACCAAATTCAGGCACAAGGCATTGGTCTACCCAGGGCCATATAGTAAAAGATGCTTGCACAAATTGCTGTGCATTTGGGCTGAATCTGAAACTGCATCACTGCAAAGCAAGGTTCTGAGCCACATGGCCATTCAATTCAATCAAGGAAAATACAGAGATTCCTCTACATGGCATCTAACTCTGCAAGAAATCACTGCCCAATCATCCTGAAATCATATGATACCATCTTAAAAGCATAATGTTGTAGATTTAGATACATATGTCTGAAATCAAGTGAAAATGTGAGGTGTCACATCTGGAATATCCTTGATCATTGGTTTCTTCACTCAAAGCTAATTTTCATTAAAGAACAATTCTTTCTAGCTTAAGGATAAGACCAAAAATTTGGAAGAGAGAGGAGATTAGTTGATTAGATTGATGACCTCATGACTGGGGGAATGGAAAGCAGGGTTAACCTACGTGGGATTTGAGCTTGAAAAACATAATGGGCCTGAACAAACACTGCATAATCACTGAACCTGGAGCTTAACTATAGTCTGTCCATAGGACTTACTAAACATTACCTGACACCTTTGACACTATTACCTCTCATAACCTCTACATATGTGTGTGTGTGTGTGTGTGTGTGTGTGTGTGTGTGTGCGCACATATAGCAGAAAAGCATACTTTCCTGCAAACTATGTTGCTCTTAATGACCCTTTTAACTAGTTAGATATGTTTGTAATCAGTGACACTTGTAGTCACTGCAATGTAATAATCTGCCAGAGTTTAATGACACTTTATTAATTGAGCTCTTAATTACCGTGGATTTAGTCTTTGATGTTTATACATTAATTCTTACTGTGTGCACACACGTGTGTGTGTGTGAATTTCTTCCCTAGCGAAATTGATTTTCCAGTGGTGATATCCTTTTTTGTTTGAATGATAATCTCAACTGAAACAGTAGAAATACTCTCTACCATGTGGTGAGGAAATGATACAAGAACGCTAGATTTACTCTACATGTATGTGACAGATGCCCAAATGCAAACCTGGACGTACGTGTAATACTACTACAGGATAGCACAGGGTAAATCTGAAAGTGGATGAGATTTATACTGTGCTCTATGCTCTTAACAGAATATTCCATAACTATACATACACACACACACATATCTATATATATATATATATATATATATATGTATGTATAGATGTATGTATATACATATATGTGTGTATATATATATATATATGTATATATATATATATATATATATATATATGTATGTGTATATATATATATATATATATATATATATATATATATATATATATATATATATATATATATATATATATATATATATATATATATATGTGTATATATATATATATATATATATATATATATATATATATATATATATATATATATATATATATATATATATATATATGTATGTGTATATATATATATATATATATATATATGAGAGGTATTGGCATCTAGAAGACCCAAAGAGTGGCAGGTAACACTATGTAAGTGGTATGGACAAATCATAGTTAAACTCTTGGTACAATAGTGATATGAGTGAGAAGTCTAATGTGGGTCTTGTATTAGAATGCATATGTATATTAGAAAAATGAAATAACAAAGCCAAGGCTGTGAGAAGTTTTCCGGATATTTATAAGAAAAAGATATAAGATATAGTCTTACAGCTGTTTCTGGGATATTATGGATATCCCTTCATCAGAGATGATTGGAGACGGTTGAATAGAGGTAAATATCTGAGTTTGAAATAAGGAATTATTATGAAGAAGGAAGATATAGGGAATATAGAGGGAAATAAGAGAATGGAAGTAGAAATAAAATATATAAAGATATTGTAGTTGCAGTTCCATTACTCAAGAAAAGTGGTGTATAGAAGTGGTAAAAAAGTTTCCTGTACATGGTATGTAAGTTCCAATAGTAGTTCATGTTTAGTCATTTCAAAGAATGGAGCCGTGGACTCAGTGTTGCTCATTTGAAAGGGTCTTGTGATGGTAGGAAGATATGTATGATTAGAATGAGAAGATAGGTCAAAATGAAAACGGGAAGAAAAAATGAGAGGAAGAAAGAAAGAAAAGAAAAAAGAGAGAACATTGAAAAGAGCAAAAAAGTGAAGAAAGGGTGAAAGAAGTGAGAAAAGGAGTGGTAGTTGGTGGTCAAGGTAATGTGAGGGGAGGATGGGAGAGGAGTGGGGAAGGGATATGAAGCGATGAGAAGGTAAAGTGTGAATAAGTGTGCGATATGTGAGTAGGCGTGATATGATAGAGTTGCATTAAGAGATGGGTAGAGAACAGGTATGGATGGGGGTGATACCAAAGGGAGTAGTTATTTTAGTAGTAAAATTTAAAGTGAAGGTAAGAGTACAACGATGTCAAATTTCTATATGTCTATTAATAGAAATTTGACATCGTTGTATTAGTACCTCCACTTTAAATTTTACTACTAAAACTGTTCCTCACTTTGGTATCACCCCACACATACATTTTCTCAATCTATCTCTTAATGCAGCTCTACCATATCACTCTTACTCACATATCTCACACTTATTCACTCATTGTTTATATATTTTATTTCTACTTTCATTCTCTTATTTCCCTCTATATTCCTTATCTCCTTTTCCATAATAAATCCTTATTTCAAACTCAAATATTTACCTCTATTCAACCACCTCACACCGTCCCTGATGAAGAGATATCCATAGTATCCCAGAAACAGCTGTAAGGCTATATCTATATCTTTTTCCTCATAAATGTCCTGAAAACTCCTCACACCCTTGGTTTGGTTATCTCATTTTGTCTTATATATATATATATATATACACACAAATACATACGTACACATACATACATGTACATATTTATATATGTATACAATTATCTATGTATGTATATTTGCGTGTGTGCATTTGAACATTTGAGGACAGTTTGTTTATATTTGTATTCATATGTGTATATGAAGGTGAGTATACATGTATGACATATCTGAGACTGAAAAGAAAAAGAAAAAAAAAAAAAAAGAAAGAGATGAGCTAAGAGGAAATGGTCAGTTAATATAAAAATGTCTGAACGAATAGTAAATTAAAATAATTTTCAGATCCAGACAAAAGCAGCAAGTCACAGAAAATGATTAATAGCTTTATCTTATAAAGATAATCATTCAACAAGATTGGGGAATATATGTGTTTAAATATCAGTGTTTCACTTGTATAAAGATAGAAACATATTTGATATCACAATGTTCATTGTTGATAAACTTTTCAATACTCCCATTATTCGTTTATATGTTTAACTATATATTAGCAATCTATCTCACTATTTTGTCTCTCTTTGTCATTCTTTTTTTTTCAGTCTTCCTCCCCTCTCTCCCCCATTCTATCTTATGTATCTGTTACATTACTTATTCACTTTTTGTACATCAATCTATTTACTCATTCATCAATATGCATTTCAGGATACCTTCCAAGTTATTTATCTATCCATCTATCTGTTTGTCTGTCTGTTTGTCTGTCTACAAGAGTCAGCTGAAAAGTTCATAGGCTGACCAAAACACTCTCATGGAATGTGACCAAATGAGGTTTCTTTTTCAACAGAGTCCCTCTCACTATCTATTCACTTCTTCCGTCGATGTTGCAGTGCTTGGATCCCATTGGTGAAGAAGCTTTCATTGCTTTGGTGAAGACGTTATCAACAGCAGATATGACATCGTCATCACTGTCATACTAATCCCCAGCTTAGTGCTTTGTTCATGCTGAGGAACAGATGATAGTCCGATGGGGTCGAATCAGGAGAATAGGGGAGGCTGGTCAACCTTTTCAAAGCCACAGTCATGCACAGCAGCCATTAAAATCAACAGCTTCTGTGCTGGAGCATTGTCCTAATAAAACAAGCTCCTTTCATCCCTTTTCTTGAGCATTTGGTCATAATAGCCTTTCATAACTGTCTCAGCAAATTGACATAGTACTCTCCCCATTGATTCTGTGACCCTTTTGAAGATAGTTGATAAACACAATGTTGAGGCCATCACTTTCCCTGCAACTGAAACAACTTCAGCCTTCTTTGGAAGTGTTTCCACTGCATGGATTGTCTCTTTGTATCAGGCTCAAAGGGATCAACCCAACACTCATCCTGGTTTAAGAGATGTTCAAGGAAACCAGCTGGATCTGCCTCAAATAATGTGAGATTTTCCCGTGATGTGAACAGCTGGCCGTGCTTTTGATCAGCTGTCAGAAGAAACCTTTGTCATGCCAAGACCATTGTGTAGAATATTATCAACTCTCTTGGGAAATGCTAAGAGCATCGGCTATTTGATTTAAAATTCAATCACCTGTCATCCATCACTATGGTAAACAGGATCAATGTTTTCATGAGTGGTGACAGTTGCAGGACGCCCAGACCTTGGATCATCTTCAAGATTTTTCTTTTCTTAAATTCAGCTGTCCACTTTTGCATTCTTCATAAAGCTGGAGCATCATTTCCTAATGTAGCAACCATGTTAGCATGAATGTCCTTGGGGCAAAACCCTTTTTCTGCAGGTACTTAATACCACCATGATGCCAAGCCAAATTTTATCCATTTTGAAGAGAAGTCACTACAAGTTACTTTTGAAGTCTTCTTTGAACAGTCAAAAATCTGTTCAGCTGGAAAGAATCAGAGTAATTATTTAAAAGAAGAGTTTTGAAATTAATGCATACAAGATTTCACATCTGTTGCATCACTCCTTCATAGTCAACATATGAACTTTTCAGTCCAGCCTCCTATCTATCTATCTATCTATTTACCTCTGTCCTTCCCTACCTACCTACCTTCCTCCCTACCTACAAACATACATACATACATACATATCTATCTATCTATCTATCTATCTATCTATCTATCTATCTATCTATCTATCTATCTATCTATCTATCTATCTATCTATCGCTCCATCCATCTATAGAGAGATAACATGGGTATGAGAGGAATGTGATGTGCATTAGGGAGAAAGAGAGCTACACTGGTATGGAAGTGTGATGACAGGTGAGTAAAAAAGGGATCCGGGTGCTCCAAACAATTTGTAGAAGATGAACACTAAGGAGATTGTGAGGATGTTGTGATGAAAGTTGATGTTAGGGGGCTAAGGCTTATGAGGATGACACAGCACTGGTACAAATAGCCAGCCCATACACACATGGAAATGAATGCTAACATGAAGACGATAACACACAGACATACACACAATCGTGCACGAGCACGTACGTGTCATCACAATCATTATCATTCTACGTCTGCTTTCCTTGCTGGTAGGAACTTGACATGTTGTCACGATTGAGATAATCACTTACTCATAGTTACATTTTCAGATGTTTATGAAGACTATGCTATGGTCATATTTTCCCCTTTTGGCCTGATCACTATGATTGCATACCCTTCTTTGCACTAACTACATTATAGTGTGTAGAGGATATATTTTATTGTCACCGGTGCTAGATATGCCTTTAACTAGTCGAACCTTTTGACACTATTTTGTCTCCATTCCTTTGCTTACTACTTACTGTATGCTGGGTATATTTTATGATGGCACCTACAGTAGTAAGTTTGACTTGTACCCCGTAAAATGTAAAAGTTTTTAACTCATTATAATGTGTTCATTCACACAGGACAACATGAACAACAGTGAATAGCAATGACAAAGAGAAAGAGAGAGAGAGGGGTGCGAGAGGGTGATGGAAATAGACAGACAGGCTGATAGAGAGATGATAGAGAAAATGACTAGAATTAGTAGATGAAGAAAAGGAAATTAGGATGATAGAAATAGTTATTGGTTTCTGAGAGTCGTAATAGGAAAGAGATAGTAATTAATATCAGTATATGTAGGAAACAATAAAGTAATGTCAATAAGTGATCGGGAAAACCGAACGATGACTAGTAGTACAAAGCAGTAGTAGAGTGTATTTGGTACAAAGGGACGTGATGCTACTTTTTATACATAGAACTTGTGATGAGCAAATGAGGTAATATTAAGAATGGTGGTAAGCAGATGGAATAAGAAGAGATCCTACATCATTTCTCATCGCACAGGCAGCGTAGTACAGTGAATATGAGAGGGGTGAATGTTAGAGAGAGATAAGACAGCATATGAAATCCAATGTTATTTGTAGTTACCCAATTAACAGGATACAGTGAATAGTGAGGAGTTGCTCTATCATCATTCATCACACAAAAATTGCATGCACAGACTATACAGAAATGTGCACTCACATGCATACATATATAGACATGTTATTAATGTACTGGAAGCATAAATATACAACACTGTGAAAATGGATAAATGTTTCCTTTTAATATAATTTATGCTAATTTCTGGAAGCTCAAAGTTCCATGCTTACAGAAATCAGAAACAATTTACATCATTTGTAATTTGAATTGGAGTTAAATGAATATTGGTTTTCATCAGCATGTTACCTTGGGTCCCAGAAAGTTAACATAAATTCGCTTAAATTGTGTGTGTGTGTGTGTGTGTGTGTGTGTGTGTGTGTGTGTGTAGGTGCGTATGTTCATAATCAAGATTATTATTTTCATGCAATTTTAAAAATAGGTGGACATTATGATGAAAACCCACACTGAGAGATGATAAAATTCAATATAAAATTTGTTTCATATGATGGTTTATTTAACCGGGGAGTTTGTCCTCAACAACACTGAACAGTCATTTTTCTTTATAACTTCATGTGTTTATGTCACGGTTAATAAAAACGCTCATCATGCTTTTGAGAACATCTTTTCTGTGATATGAAATAAAGTGACAGTTATTGGAAAAGCTTGGTATATTATGGATATTTTTGTGAGATGCAGAAGAGGTAATTCAAATTTTCAACTGAAGGATTTAAATTCCTATGTATGACAGATTTGTCGTTAGGAAAAGAGATGTGATTTAATCAAAGCCATAATAATAAAAAAAAAAAAAAATTTATAAATACAAATAGTTATAGTGTATATACAAATGAGTAAAAAGATATCTAGCTAGCTAGTTTGATTTATTTTGGAATCAATGAAAATAAGTACAAGTTACTCTCTAGGACCGATGTAATCGACTAGCCCCCTCCCGCCTCAAATTACAGGCCTTGTGCCTTGAGTAGAAAGGATTATATTAAAATGTAAGCCTGTAAACTTCAGTGCTCTGAAAACTCCAGATTTAGAGAAAATAAAAGCTATGTTATATTATGTTAAAGTAGTCAAATTATGTTTAAGTGATTTTAAATGATTTTTTTCAAACTGATTCTGAATTCACTCCTGGATGTTAGGGACTGTTCTAATATTAATATTAATCTTGTTAAGTATTTACTTTTGATTAATACGATTTCAGATTACACAGGATGGATTAGCTTGTATTTCCAGATGGATTTCAGATTAACTATTATAAAAATTAATGTCTAGCATTTTGATAATATCGCTAATCTTTCATCAATTTTAAACATATCTGATAAGGCCATAGTCACTTAATGTTCATATACTGTATATCTGTAGACTAGTTCTTATATATTTTTGAGCTCTCTTATTAATAATTTGCCTATGTAAAATCCTTTCAACTTCATAAAATATCTTAGTTACATTTGTAAAAAAACAAGACTCATCAATTAACTTTTATTTCTTTCTGTAAGCACATGAAAGATTTCCTTATAAGCACAATGATTTGTGTAACTATGATGTAATTACACAGAAAGTGTCAAAGCCAACTGTTGTACAATAACTCATTTATCACACACACACACATGCGCACAAACACACACACACACACTCACACACACACACCACATCACACCACATGAACACATGTATATATAGACAGAAGACACAGAATGAAAAATGCAAGATGCCAGCTGTTATATACAATACATATACTAAGAAATGCGAATATTTGGGGTATTGCCTTGTTGAGGGTCTTAATCAAACAAGGGGACCCCAGTACTTATTCTTAAATTTAGCACTTCTATCGATCTCTTATTGCTGGAATGCTAAGTTAAGGGAGCATAAAGCAAATATTCCGGGTCTTTCAGCTAGTCTGTACAGCAGGCCATACAAAATTAAACAGTACCCTGTAAATTCTTGTATATATCAATGGTATAGTTGGTACATACAGGGTGGGGCAGAGAGGACAGAAGATTTTGAAATGACTATTACTCAGCCCCTGTGGGAGGGACATATGTCCAACAGGTACCATTTGGTCCATGGTGTCTTAGCATTTCTTTTGTTTTGTTTTCAGGTAAAGCCATGGCATTGTGGATGATAGAGTATCTCGTGTCTGCCTACAACAGTTACATGAAGAATAATGAGTCTGTCACAGCAGTTCAATGTGAGTTTCAGCACCACTTCAACATTCCTCGAAATCAGGCAGTTCCCACTTGAATGTTGGGTGAATGCACTTCGTACATGAGCTACACTAATGAATAGGAGACTAGGCGTGAGTATATACACATTGATACACATGAATACAAATCATACTAATAACACAGTGTTGTGAAGAGTGCCTATACATACACATAGGCACATAAAATTATGACTCCGCACATCCATGCAATCGCATACCTCAATATATACTTATAAACTCACATACATGCACATGCACAAATATGAGTCTAAAGTTACACACATGCATATACAGGTGAGGGATATTGGGTAGGGAAATCCCAGCGATTAATGAGAAATAAAGAAAATACAAGACTATGAAAGATTATTTCCTATTAATTTCCATGTACGAGTTTAAGACAAGACAAATGCATACTAATTTATACAAATATGCTCCATACTGTCATATAAATTCTGGAATACTTATACCAAATTTATATACCGGAAAATATATGCATGTACACATAAGGATACCTGTATATATAAATACGCACATGCACACATACATATACATGCATGTACTCACACACACACACATACACACACACAGTTCTTCTATTTCTATCTTAATGCAGTTGCTAATCAAGAAAAGTGCATCATTCTATGTAGAACACCTAAGATATTCAGTAATTCTGATACAATAAAATATAAATGCCCTCCAATTCCATTTGCTGTGCTGATTTTTAAAAACTAGGTATTTGTGGTTATGGACAAGTATACACACAGCCCTAAATAACGTTGGTGTATATATTTTGTGGGTATGTTTAAGTTTATGGACACTTATGCAGTTCTAGTTTTCCGTTGGGTGTATGTTTAAGGTTTTATTTTTGTAGACAACTAGGTGAGTATATATTATCAGCATATGTATAATTGTGTATATACATGTGCCCAATATATCTTGTGCATGTCATTTCTTATCAATTAATACAAAATTGTCACATTCTTATGGATGTAAGAGTAAATTTGAGAAAAGGAAAGAGCGAATGAGTAAGGTGGGTAAAATACTGTCTGATTACTTGTATTTGTAGGGTTAACAAATTAATGAGCACTTCACCCCTTACAGCTATGGCTTAAGCCATAAATACATCATACTCTTCGCTCATTCCCCCCTCGCTCTCTATCTCTCTTTCACTCACACAGTTACACTCCATTTGTAACAGACAGTGCAACAATTCTGATACTGTTACTGTTAAAACCAGTAGGTTACTCAAAAGCTGTTGATTAGGTAATGGTGTTGGTGTTTGTTGTGGTGGTTGTAGAGGCGATGGTAGTATTGCTGATGGTGGTGGTAGGGTGGTGGCGATGATGGGAAATATTGTAATGGATGACAGTGTTCCTATTGGTCTTGTTAAGCGTATTGTTGTTGCTGTGAGTCTTAAGTCAATCCTCATTGATCTAAGATCAAAGAGATTTAATTCAACTTTTAAAATACACTAGAGTACCCATTATTTCATGTCATTGTCTTTTATTTTAGATGAAATTGCTTATCTTATTGCAGTTGTTGTTATTCGTTAAGGAGTTGGTGGGATGGTAATGGCAATGATTGTATTAACACCAAATTATCATTTGGTCTTAATGATAATTAACAGTGGTGATGAAGCCTGATTTATTACATTGACACACACATACACACACAAATACATAGATAGGTAGAAAGATAGATAGACATTGTGACCCAGGAAGATATACAAAGACACACACACATGTATATAAATATATTTGTGTATATGTATGTGCCAAGATTACAGTTTTATTTCAAATTGTTGAATATACTTTTGATCTAAAACAACCAGAAGTAGTCTTTTAGATACAAAGAAAGTGTTGATTTTAAATGGTTAAAGTTATTTGAGCTTTAAAAAGGTAGAAATTATAGACCATATCTGAAAATACCATTTAGATTTTATAATATACTTGATCATGAAAATCCATAACTTGGGTAGCCATAATGCAGGGGTTACCTGTATAAATATATAAACACACACACACATACATACATACATAATACAAACACACACACATATACACACATACATGTTCAGACATATTACACACATGCACACAAGCACAAAGGGAGAGAGAGAGGGAGAAAAAAGAGGTTAAAAAAAAAACAAATGAGAAATGGTAGTTCTTAACTGTTCTTGCTGTAAAATTATTTATTATATATTTTCATTATGTTTTCTCATTTTTTAATCTTAATTATCATTTTGAGCAGAAATTTGTTTTTCCCAGTTTTGTTTTATAGACAACTGATAAGATAGATTTTACTTTGAAAGAAAACAAGAAAAAAAAAAACAAGAACAAGTGATATTTATAGACACTGAAACATGAACACACACATGCATGTACATGTACACACACATACACACACACACACTTATATACATACACATAATTGCATATATGCATGCACTGACAGACATAGATATACTCTGTACAGAAATAATAAAAATTTATTGTAAAATAGTTGAAGTATGATTAGGATCAAACGTTAACAAGCAAAGATATAAAATAGTGTTATAATGTGATAAAGGCACCAAAGTTTTTCTTCTATAAATAAACCTTACCCACAACACAAAAATGGTCAAACAAAAACAATATTTATGTCTATGTGTTTATGTGTCTGTATATATAAATGTATACATATTTATGTTTCCCAATAATCTAATTGCACATATTCTAAATATAAAAGAAAACAATAACAATCTTAAAAACAATAATATCAACAACAAAATTAAGCCAGAAGCAACAATTGCAGTGTATGTAAAAAAAAGAAAAGAAAGCACACATATATAAACAGACACACACACAAACATACACACACATGTGTGTGTGTGTGTGTGTGTGTGTGTGTGTGTGTAAATCTGTAAAAACATATTCACATATTTATCATCATTATTTAAACTCCATCTTACATGCTGGAACGGATTGAATGGTTCAACAGGATTCAACACTCCAGAGGTCCTGTGTCTGCACCGGCATGGTTGAATGCTTTTTCAGAAAACCAATATCTTTACAGAGTGTACTGGGTACTTTATTTTTTGTACCTTCGTGAATGAGGCTATCAAATAACTAGCAAGGCAAGACCCACTACTATGGAAATTTTAATGCGGTCAACTGATGCTTTTCCTCTAGTTTTGTTTTGGGTGCTCTATTGCAGTGCAATATGCAATGATCTGTGATGGCTTGTTTAAAATCATGATCAACCAGCAAGAATGTCTTGTTCTTGATAATCTTCTGCTTCTAATTGTCAATCTAGAACAATGGTTCTCAGCTGGGGTCCATATGGCCCTTGGGACTCCATATTACATTTTGTTGTTAAAATTTCTGTATAGGCGCGTGTGGTAAGTAGCTTGCTTACCAAACACATAGTTCTGGGTTCAGTCCCACTGCATGGCATCTTGGGCAAGTGTCTTCTACTATAGCATCAGGCCGACCAAAGCCTTGTGAGTGGATTTGGTAGACGGAAACTGAAAGAAGCCTGTCGTATATATGTGTGTATATATATATATATATATATGTATGTGTGTTTGTGTGTCTATGTTTGTCCCTCCACCATCGCTTGACAACCGATGCTGGTGTGTTTACATCCCTGTAACTTAGCGGTTCAGCAACAAGAGACCGATAGAATAAATACTAGGCTTACAAAGAATAAGTCCTGGGGTCAATTTGCTCGACTAAAGGTGGCGCTTCAGCATGGCCACAGTCAAATGACTGAAACAAGTAAAAGAGTAAGTGAAAAAGCAGTTGAGAACCACTGATCAAGAATTAGAAATACACATGCAGAGAGATTCTTTTATTCTTTTACTTGCTTCATTCATTTGACTGTGGTTATTCTGGAGCACTGCCTTCACTCAAACAAACTGACCCCTGGACTTATTCTTTGTATGCCTAGTACCTAGTACTTATTCTATCGGTCTCTTTTGCCAATCCGTTAAGTTACGGGGGACGTAAACACTCTTGCATTGGTTGTCAAGTAACGGTGGGGGGACAAACACAGACACAAACACACATGCATATATATATATATATATATATATATATATATATATATATATATAACACAACAGGCTTCTTTCAGTTTCTGTCTGCCAAATCCACTCACTAGGCTTTGGTCAGCCTGAGGCTATAGTAGAAGACACTTGCCCAAGGTGCCAAGCAGTGAGACTGAACCCGGAACCATGTGGTTGGTAAGCAAGCTAGTTACCACACAGACACGCCTGCACCTATACCAAGCCAATATGGAATCTATCACACACAGTAGGCATCACAGACCCATGCAGTGCTGTCTTCAGACATGGGTATAACTGGCAGTTGCCAAAGAAGTTCTCAAATTCTATGCTGATTTATGTATACCCTACTTGTGTATGTAGAAGTGAAGGCACTTTGCTTACGAGAGGGTTTATAATATTGTTTAAGCAACCTAGCATCTGAATCATCTTCAAGTTTCATCCTACCATTTTAAACAAAGAAGTGTATATACGACAATGTATTTTGGGGTATACAAAGAGTAAATCCAAGAAAGTAACAACTGAAATGTCTGTGATCACACATCTGTTTGATTGAGGCTTACATTTGGCTAAAAATCTAGCTATTGGGATGTCCCAATCAATTCTGTTGCCACATTAAACTTTAAAGAAATTTACTAAAATAATATGCTTACATCCTCATCCCACTCAAATACACACACTCACATGTGTGTGTGTGTGTGTGTGTGTGTGTATACAGGGTGTAACAGGTAAACTGGGACAAATTCCAAATGGGTACATAATTGTTTTGATTTTGGTGGAGTCTAAATTTTAAATATTACCAGCTTGAATAATCACTTGTACTATTTGGCATTTCAGATATTTCAGATTGAACAAACTATGAAGAATTAAACCATAGAGGTGTGATTGCTGAATTATTCCAAGCTAGCAAAAATGCTGGGGAGATTGTTAGAGCCACAAAGTATACCAAATCTACTGTTTTTACAGTTGTAGCCAATTTGGAGAAAAGTCAGGATGTTCAGAGAAAGCTTCACGGTCCTCGTACTGATCGGAAATGTATATCTATCTATGTATGTATGTATGTATGTATGTATGTATGTATATATATATATAGATATATACGTGTGTGTGCGTGTGTGTGTATAGAAACATATGTGTATATACACACACATATATATCAAGTGAAATATCTAAACTGCTTACTCTAAAATCAAATTAAATTTTATGTATCATACTCTCCTTCATAGTAAACTGTTAATGAGATCTTTTTCTAAGTTTGTGGCAATTTTTCTCAGTAAGCAATCACAACCCATCTCACATATATACATACACATACATGCATAAACCCACACACTCACAAACATGCACATACACAAACACACACACGAACACACACATGTACACGCATATACATGCAGAGAGAGAGAGAGAGAGAAACTAGTACACAAATACCAAATATTTGATATGTAGAAACTCTCAATATAGAATTTAATCAACTTCCAGAAAATAATATATGAAATGAGTCAGTAGAAGAAGAATTTTCTTTTTCTTATATATGCAATAATAATAATAAAAATAATAATAATTGTAAGAACAATAATATTGTAAAGGAGATGTGTGTTAACCATTAATCATTTTTCTTTTTTTATAAAATATAAACAATGTAAATGGTATTGAAAATAAATATGATTTATAGTTTAAAGTCAGCACAAGGATATTTTTGTAGAATTTATTTATAAGATCTTAAATGTCGGTAGCCACAGTGACTCTTTATGAAGACTCTCTAGATTTTAAGCAGACAAGAAGTGGTCAGTCTTGGCAATAGTAGACTTGGTAAATGTAATAACAGAAGTATATTTTTTGGAGCCATGGAATGAAGAAAATATATATTTTTTTACAGAATTTCAAGCTGAGCCCATCAGAAGAGATAAACAATCTTTTCCTATTATACATTTTGTTCCTTTTTAAATATTATTTTTAATTTCATTCTGATTCCTAAATAAATAATCTAAAAGCTATTCTTGTTTTTTTTTTTTGTTTATTGCTTTTTTAACATTTTTCTCGACTTAATTATATTCTTCCACTTCTTTCTCCTTTTCCTCCTGTTCATCATTGATATCAATGCCACCACCACCACCACTACCACTTCTGTCACCACTTGCCACCACCACTGTCATTGTTATCCTTGCCATTGTCATCGTTATCATCATCAGCAGCAGCGTCGTCGTCACCAATGTTCTCATTGTTTTAACATTTATCTTTCTATACCATCAAATGTTAACAAGGTCTGTTTTATGTCATAACTTTGTATGTACCAATCTTTCATCATCCAATTTGTTTTAGACCCAGCATGTCTTGGTATCCCACATCACATCTACTACATCTTCTGTTTTCTTTCTAACGACAGATCGTATTTGTTATTTTTTAGAAGTCCTTTTGACCAACTTTCTTTCTTTCTTTCTTTCTTTCTTTATATATCTATCTACTTGTTTAAAAATTATTTTGATCAGAAAGACTCTTGTTAAACACATGTATAATTTTCTGAATGAACTGTTTCTTTTCAAACTCTATTCCTCACATCATGTCAGTGCCTGGCCACCAGAAGTTTTAGAGAGAACCAAACTCCAAAGACATAGATAGTACACTTGCTTTAGTGAGAAATGCTTGCATTAATGTGCCAAGAAATAAGTCTACTGACAAGTCTTGGTTAATTTCTGCTCCTAGTACCATCTCATATTTTCCCAGACTGATGCTCATCACTTCAATTTCCAAGGTGTCAAACCTCTTATGGGTGATATCAACTGGGTATATAGTTACCGACCTTCTGTATCCATTCTTCTCCATGTTTTACAATAAAGATTCAATTTCTGCTATTATTACCAATACATATATATTCCAGATAGATGCAAATCATCTCAGTTTCTAAAATATCAGACTTCATAATGGTAATGTCGCCAATGGATGCAAACACCAGCTTTATGTGTTGGAAATTTTCAAAATTCAACAGTGTAGACACAGGTGTTAATGGTACAAAAAGGGTGAGAGAGGACACCAGGACACTCCCGACAGACCGGGTGCTAGTTTGTCATTACCTTGATCACTGAACATATTCTGATTCTTTATGCCTCTGGTCTCCCCTCCCAAGACAAGTTCTAAATGGATTTTGCCTGTGACAGCTATCAGCTACTAAGAGTCATCACTGATAAAATTTGTAAGTGATCTAAGTTATCAGAAGCTCAACTAAAAGCATTACATAAT
>NC_142937.1:38399565-38412065 GCF_046866305.1 Octopus bimaculoides
GTAACTAATGACACTATTCGTAAGTTCTTAACCATACGCCTAATTGATATGAGATTACCTGGGACTAAACAATAATAGCAATATCTACCATCATCATCATCGTCACTGTCGTCGTCATCATCATCGTCGTTGTCATCATCATCATCACTATCATATTTGCCTTCATCATCATCATCATCTTCATCAGAATCACCATCATTGTCAACATCATCATCATCATCATCATCATCATCATCATCATCATCATCATCATCAACTTCACTACCACCTCACCATCACCACTCTGTCCTTACACTCCATCAGACTCCGCTAGCACTATCACCACCAACAACAGCAACAACATCACTGCCGCTGCTGTTGCTATGGCTACCACCACTACTCTCAAAACCTATACCACCATCTCTAAAGAAGCAATATTTTGGGATGAAATCAGGCTCTTCGTTCTGTCTTTTATCTGTAGCTTATACAGTTTCATTGATCTTTATATGTCAAGAAACATACAGAAAAATCTTCTATACCATTTTGTGTGTGTCTGTAAGCAATATGTATGTGAGTGTGTAGAAGTGTATAAGCATGCATGTATGTTTGTGCAGATGTACATGTTTGTGTGTGGACGTATTTGTCTTAGTAGTTAGGATGTTACACTCATGATTGTAGGATTGTGGTTTCAATTCCTGGACTGGGTAATGCATTGTGTTCTTGAATAAAACACTTCATGTTGCTCCAGTCCACTTAGCTGGCAAAATTGAGTAATGCTGTGATGGATCAGAGTCCCATACACAAAGTATTATGAGTGTCACAGGATCTGAGAAACTAGCCTTATGAGCCAATAATCGAGGAAGGAATTTTAGTTATTTTTTTTTTATGCATTTGTGTAAATGTGTGTACCAGGTATGACTGTGCAGTAAGAAGCTTGCTTCCCAACCACATTGTTCTGGATTCAGTCCAACTGTATGACACCATGGGGAAGTGTTTTCTACTATAGCATCAAGCTGACCAAAGCCTTGTGAGTAGATTTCATTGACAGAAGCTGAAAGAAGCCTATCTCTCTCTGACATACACACACATATGTATATGTGTGTATATATATGTGTGTGTGTGTGTGTGTGTGTGTGTGTGTGTGTGTGTGTGTGTATGTGTGCTTGCCATGTTGGACCAGCACATGTTTTCCATTCTCTCTCTATATATTTCCTCTTATTCCTTTCTATTGAAGAGCATAGACTCAAAACATAAAAAAACTTTTCCATTTTTCCAGAGCGTCAAACTAATACACTTGCTTGTTGTTCCTACACCAGTCTTTGTTTTTCTATAAATTTGAACTGTATATATGTATATATCTGTGTGTCTTTGTATCTGTGTTTGTCCCCATCACTGTTTGACAACTAGTGTCGGTGTGTTTACATCCCCATAACTTAGCAGTTTGGCAAAGAAATCAATAGAATAAGTACCAGGCTTTAAAAAAGTACTGGGGTCGATGCATTTGACTAAAATTGTTCAAGGTGATCCCCTAGCATGGCTACAGTCTAATGACTGAAACAAGTAAAGGATAAAAGATCCAGTTTCCATGGATTCTTATAACTTATGCCAGATCACAAAGCAATGAATTGACAACAGCATTGAAACACTGAATAGAACACCTTGTGGTATTTGTTAATGTCCCCAGGACTCTGAGTTCAAATCCCGCCAAATTCAACTTCAAAAATCCACCCCTTTTAATGTTGATAAATAAGGCACCAATCCAATACGATGAGCGAGTCTTTTTTCTTTCCTTCTTTCTTTCTTTCTTTCTTTCTCTCCTTTATGATCTTAGATTTGGTAACACAGTACTATGAAAGTTTCAGTGGAAACTCTCTCTTAGCACAACAGAATCAGAAAGGATAGCAAACTCTTTTGACAAAATTAAAAATCATATAAATTATTAAAAGAACTATTCACACATTAAGTCTGCGTTTCTCATCCAGAGTTTCCTGTAACCCTAGGGTTCCACAAAAGATTCCTAGGAGTTCCACGAGAAAGAGTGTGATAAGCTAAGCTAATGCTAATTTCATGATCATAATATTACTATACATGCACAACATATTATTGGTTATTGTAATATTGTAATACAGACATCATCCTATCTAACCTATTATGTTAACAACAAATATAACAACCATATATCATCATCATCATCATCATTGTTTAACGTCTGCTTTCCATGCTAGCATGGGTTGGACGATTTGTCTGAGTACTGGCGAACCAGATGGCTACGCCAGGCTCCATTGTGATTTGGCAGAGTTTCTACAGCTGGATGCCCTTCCTAACGCCAGAACTACAATGAAAATATATGAGAAAGATATAGTATATAGTTGTTTTTGTGCAGGGGTTCCTTGAGACATGTAATTTATTTTAAGGGTTACACAAGGGTAAAAGGGTTGAGAAACACTGCTTTAAGTGTTAGTGATTCCAGTTGTAAATTAGAAGTTATGACATAGTATTGCATTAAATTGTTGTATGATGTAATTTCCTTCATGGGAATTAGTGAAGTCATGTAACTTAGTTGCTTTGGGTGTTGGGTTTATAATTGTGGGTTTGGTTTGCAGATGAGTGGACATGTTGTGTCTTTGGGCATGTCATTTCTTTTTACATTGTTCCAATACACTCAGCTGAAAAATGAGTAAAGGGGCACTTAGGAGTTAACTCTAACTCTACAATAGATCAGCAGCATGTTCAAGGTGTAGGTTTATATTCTCTGTCTAAAATCTTGAAACTCTGGATAAGTTCTAGTCTCATAAACCTGTAGGCATGAATGAGACATCATCATTTAACGTCTGTGTTCCAAATTTCTGCAATAAGAGCAATGTCATCACCATATAGTAGTTACCATGGGCACCCAGTTTTGAATTCTTCTGTTATGGTCTGGAGGACTATAATGAATAAGAGTAGGCTGGGAACTGAGCCCTGGTGAACCCCTACCTGAATGTTAATTTCAGGTAGGGATTCACCTAACATCATTATTGATAATATTAGTTTCAAATTTTGGTACAAAGCCAGCAATTTGGGGAGAGGAGAAAGTTATTAATCCCAGTGCCCAACTGGTCCTTATTTTATTGACCCCAAAAGGATGAAAGGCAAAGCCAACCTTGACAGTATTTGAACTCAGAACTTTAAGCTAGACGAAATGCCACTATTTTGCCCATCGTGCTAATGATTCTGCCAGCTTACCGCTCTATCATTATTGATGACATTACTATAGCAGTAGCTGGTAGAAACTGGAAGAATCCTTTGCACTATGTGCAAAATGCTTAGCAACATTTCTTTTTGCTCTTTACATTTTGGGTTCAAATTCTGCTGAAACTGAATTAGTCTTTTATTTCTTGGGAGATGGGGCAGCAAAATAAGTACCAGTTGAGTTCCGGGGTTCATATAACTGTCTATTCCCTATCTCTAAAATTGCTGGCCTTGTGTAAAAATCTGAAACCATTATTAATAATATTAGTATAATATTTATTACAGATATA
The DNA here is from genome assembly GCF_046866305.1 of Octopus bimaculoides. Taxonomy (NCBI): domain Eukaryota; kingdom Metazoa; phylum Mollusca; class Cephalopoda; order Octopoda; family Octopodidae; genus Octopus; species Octopus bimaculoides. Next base: position 38,403,066 of record NC_142937.1, read on the forward strand.
TAAAGGGGATTAATGTCATAATAAAATGAAAGTATTGAAGCAGAATGTCTTGGGACAGTGCTTTCTTACATCTGTCTGTATTCAAATGGTTGATGTCAAGTTCTGGGCTAGGCACACTTACCCCCCTCAAAAATGGTGAGTAATAATGATAAGAAGAAGTGAGAGAGACAGAAAGAGAGAGAGAGAGGGAGAGAGAGACAGAAGGAAAGTGGGAAAGAGCGGAAGAAAGGGAGAGAAAGAGGAAAAGTGAGAGAGAGTGAGAAAGCCATGGATGCTGGAATCAGTTTAATTGACTGAATCCTTCATTAATTGTACAGTATATAGATTTGTGTCTATATAAGAGATTATTTTTATGATTAGTGTGTATAATCAGTGTCATCACCACAACCCCCAATACCACCATCATAACACTCCTCTTCCTCCTCCTCCTCCTCATCATCATCAGTGTCGCTGTCATCATCATCTTCAACATTACCCCCACCCCATTAGTGTTGTCATCAATGACATCATTCCCTTTATCACCACTACCACCACCATTATCATTACTCTCATCATTTTCAAGATGATGATGATTATCATCATCATCACCCTTCTCACCACCACCGACATCATCACTGCTGTTGTCATCATTGGTGTCATCATCATTATCATCACAATTTCTGTTATCATAAATTATAATTATTTTATCTCTTTTAAATCTCCTAAATCAGGTAAATATTCTTCCTTTAATTTCTTAAACTTGACTGATAATTTTCTGTCCAAATACAAATGCAAAAAAAAAAAAAATACAATAAAAGACATGATGATGATAATGATCATCTTCATCATCATCATCATCTCCACCACTACGATCACCAGCATTATCATCAGTATCATTTCATCAAATTAAATAACATTGTAGCATTTAAATGCTTGGTTTTTAAAATTCTTTTATAACTTAGAAGCTTCAATGAGTTTTGACAAATTAGATACAGTTTTAATAAAATTTGGTTTTGTTTCATATATATATATATATATATATATATATATATATATATATATATATATATATATATATATATGTATATATATATATATATATATATATATATATATATATATATATATATATATATATATATATGTATATATATATGTATATATATATATATATATATATATATATATATATATATATATATATATATATATATATATATATATATATATATATTATATATATATGTATATATATATATATATATATATGTATATATATATATATATATATATGTATATATATATATATATATATATGTATATATATATATATATATATATATATATGTATATATATATATATATATATATATATATATATGTATATATATATATATGTATATATATATATATATATATATATATATATGTATATATATATATATATATATATATATATATATATATATATATGTATATATATATATATATATATATATATATATATATATATATATATATATATATATATATATATATATATATATATATATATATATATATATATATATATGTATATATATATATATATATATATATTGAAGATTCTAGAAAGCAAAGTGCTAACATTTTCTTTGAAATCTCAGAAAAATTAGCTAAAATTGGCAAGGAAAATTGATGGTGTAGAATAAATGAGTAAGCAAGCACACATATACAGTGAATTTTATTTTACCAAATATATATTATATGTTTCAAAAATATAAGATACCTGCTGCCTGGGTGGAAAACTTTGCTTTGTGTTTTTAAGGCTTATTCTATCACTACCTGTGCAAAACACAGAGCCACCTCTGCTTCAAGTATTCTTTTATCATCATCTAAGAACCAGGCTTTTGTAGTCAAATGCCTGATTCAATTTATGGCTGAAATCGTCTTCTTGTCAAAGCAAGAAAGTTAAATTTGCTGACTTGCAACAAAGAAATGAAAATAAAGAAATTACTGACGTGTTGCTTTATAGAAATTAGCAAATGTTGATATATTATGTAGCATTGCAGTTTTAATTCTAGGCCTACATCTCTGATCAAAACTATGCTACTGTTATTTTAGCACAAGACCTGCCTTTAACTGATAAGATCTATGATAAAATTCAGAACCAATTCTGTGATGTCTGGCATCAGACATTCTAAAATGTCTTCTATTTCACTGCCTACAAAAACTTCAAAGTGTCCGAAACAAGGTTGGAATGTTATTACAAGAGTGTCAACAAGAAGGTCAGCCTCAGTTCACTGAATTTAGGTAACTTTCTGAGTGATCATCTACAATGTGGTTTGATTGGCTTGACTGGAGTTGGGTGAGAGGATGTGTTGTTTTGGAGTGATCAGGTAGTTTGTCCAATCTTTATGGAAACAAATAACCAATGTATTGTCCTGGATGTGGAGGTTAAGCATATGGTGCGGAACATTATGTTATGAATAATACATAATCTTTGGAGATGGTTGGTAGTAAGCAAGAAAAGGAAGTAATGTGAACAATATCTAATAGTGTAAGTGATATAAGAGTTGCTGACCAGTTGTCTGAGGAGCTAATTGTCAGGTCACGAGTATCTGCACAATGAACAGTTTGAAAAGTTTTGCTCGTATGTTTCTGTCTTGCTTGATGTGTGTTACACCAGTATTTGTACAATCTTTTATGAGTGGAGGCACAATGGCCCAGTGGTTAGGGCAGCGGACTTGCAGTCACAGGATCGTGGCTTCGATTCCCAGACCGGGCGTTGTGAGTGTTTATTGAGCGAAAACACCTTAAGCCCCACGGGGCTCCGGCAGGGGATGGTGGCGAACCCTGCTGTACTCTTCCACCACAACTTTCTCTCACTCTTACTTCCTGTTTCCGTTGTGCCTGTAATTCAAAGGGTCAGCCTTGTCACACTGTGTCACGCTGAATATCCCTGAGAACTACATTAAGGGTATATGTGTCTGTGGAGTGCTCAGCCACTTGCACGTTAATTTCACGAGCAGGCTGTTCCGTTGATCGGATCGACTGGAACCCTCGACGTCGTAAGCGATGGAGTGCCAACAACAAAACAACTGTACAATCTTTTATGTATTAATATTCATCAATCTCCATTCATCTAGCACACACATGGATTATTATTGTACCTGCCTCTGAGGAGGTCTAATAAGGCTAAAATGTGTCTAGAATTGTGATCCCTGTCTGTTAAAGACCAGACTACCCTTCCTCTTTACGTTATTCATTGTTTCCAATTTTAATATATTGGAACTCTACTGCATCAACTCAAAAATATTCTTTTGCGTTAGTTGTTCTGTCCATTGTCTATATTTGGTTCAGAAATATTCACGTCAACTCTAAACAAGTAAAGACTTGAATTATTAAAGTAATAATGTTCCCTGCATTAACTGTGTTAGTGTACTTAACTTTGCTAATTATAGATTCTGACAGATGACTGGAAGCAATAGCAACTGTGAATGAGTCACTAAATGATTGTGCTAGAGAAGATAAGGGGTTGTATTTTAGCATGTCATTGACCTGGCAGGTAACAGAAGGGGAGGGTATAGAGGGAGTGAAAGGGGGTGGTTAGGTTCCTGTGGCACAACTTACAGAAATATATTACATTCTTTACATGCATATACAGAAAGCCTATAGGAACGAGAAATGGAGGGAATATATTGTTCTTAGTTTCAAGAATTTTAGAAAATATTAGAAGAGGTGCAGGAGTGGCTGTGTGGTAAATAGTTTGGTTACTAACCACATGGTTCCAGGTTCAGTCCCACTGCGTGACACCTTAGGCAAGTGTATTCTACTATAGCCTTGGGCAGACCAAAGCTTTGTGAGTGGATTTGGTAGATGGAAACTAAAAGAAGCCTGTTGTATGTGTGTGTGTGTGTGTCTGTTATTGTCCCCTCAACATCGCTTGATGACTGATGCAGGTGTGTTTAAGCTACCATAACTTAGTGGTTCGGCAAAAGACCGATACAATAAGCACTAGGCATACAAAGAATAAGTCCTGGGATCGATTTGCTTGACTAAAGGTGATGCTCCAGTATAGCTGCAGTCAAATGACTGAAACAAGTAAAAGAATATATATAAATTAAATCATTCAATTAAACACCACAATCGCACCTACTGGGGACCTGAGAATCTGCATGTTATGGTGGAACACCATGTTAATTTACTAGAGTTACAGTGTGGTGTGGCTTATCCTCAAGAGGAATAACTGGGCCATTCTTTTTTGACACTACTGTGACTGGTCCCATTTACTTGAAATTACTGCAACAGTTTGTCATGGGAAGCATTAGAGAAGACGTTTAAGATGAGGAGTTATATTTTCAGCAAGAAGGGGCACCCCTACACTACCATCGCGACGTTAGAGCCATCCTTGATGAGATCTTGTTAAATAGGTGGAATGGACGAAGGGGTTTCATCGGATAACCTCTGCATTCTCTAGACCTCACACTACTAGACTTTTTTTATGGAGATACCTAAAAGACAAAGTCTATGTTATGAAACCTGCAACAGTCACTGATTCGAGAACAGCCATTGAACGAGAATGCACACAAATACCAAACAAATTGTTTCGTTATGTTAACACAATGTTTCGGCTGATATACCCTCCAGCCTTCATCAGGTGTCTTGGGGGAAATTTTGAACCTGGGTTCTCATTCCTAAGGTATTTTTCGATGTTATTATTATTATTCAGGTCACTGCCTGGAATTGAACTCTGAATCTTGAGAGCCCACGCTCTTAACCACTACACCATATGCCCATGGGCATAACCCCAAGATTCCAAGTTCAATTCCAGGCAGTGACCTGGATAATAATAATAATAATAATGATAATAATAATAATAATAATTATTATAATAATAATAACATCGAAAAATACCTTAGGAATGAGAACTCAGTTCGAAATTTCCCCAAGACACCTGATGAAGGCAACATTCTGGCATCACAAGCTGCAAATACCAAACTTCATAGGAAGTACTCAGTTGGCAGCAAGACTTGGAACAGCTCATGTGCTGAGAAAAGTGTTGTGTCTCTAAGCCAGGGAATTGGGCTGAGACATGAGACAGATAACCCAGGAGAAGTTAGGACAATAATAATAGCAAATGTTTGTTAGGTAAGGAAAAAGATAGAAAAATTAGGGGAAGGAATCAGTTGATTAAATTAAACCTTGAATTTGACTAGTATTTCATTTTAATGTCCTGAGACAGATGAAAATCAAACTGAGCTTTGGCAGAATGTGAACTGAGAGCATAACCGAAAACCATGAGGCATTTTGTTCAATGCTCTATGGATTCTTCTGGCTTTAAATAGCAATGATAATGATTCCTAGCAATAATGCTGCTGCTGCTACTGATGATGGTGATGATGATGATGATGATTTGTGGATGTGGATGACTACTAGGATGGATGATAATAATAATAATGGTTATAATAAGGACAACAGCGTAGAATAATGATAGTTTCAATGATGATGCTGATGGTGGTGATGAGAATGTTGAGACAATGATGATGATAATGACAATGATGATGACGATGACAATGGCGATGATGATGATGACGACAACGATGATGATGATGATTGCTAAGGTTACATCTGAAGACAAATCTACCTTATATCAGTAACATTAGTGAAAAGGAGTTATTACAAATTACCTTTACAACTCCCACTCAGTCTTTTTGTCCCCCTCCTCCTCTTCTTCCTCTATATCTCTCCACGCACATATGTAACTTCTCTTTCTCTAGTCTCTATATTCCTCATCTCTCCCTTTCTCTTCTCTCTATTTCATCCTCTCTCCGTCTCTCTCTCTCTCTTTCTCTCTCTCTTTCTCTGTATCTATCTACTATTTATCTGACCTAAAACAACAAGATTGAAGATTCAGGCAAAATTTTTACACAGCACAAATATAATTCTGTTGAGTGATTGTGTCTACGCCAACCTCGGCCCATCATTACAATGAACGGCCCAAACAAATTGAAAATTTTTCTATTTCACACTAAGATTGCACAGATTTCATTAGTGAGTGAAAATTTAAGACAATATCATACGCTTTGCTAAGCAATCAACTCGCGATATTGTTCTCAGCCGTTTATCAATACAATTGCACACGCTAGAGGATACAGAAGTGATTATTTTCGAAATTCTCCAGGGAGATAAAGCTAGCTAGCCAGCCATACGTACATACTTATGTGCCGTTCTGTATGTAGTATACAAATATAACATTGCTGTATTTGTATATCGATATTTATCATCTACAGGGAAACGAACGAATCATACAATGAAGTCTCAAATTTCTAAACCGGTCTACTTTGGACACATATTTTTGCCTGTGAGACTCACTTAATTTTAACCAAATACTGCATATATACATCCCTCATTTATTTCTCTCAATCTTTCTATCACTATTTCATTTTCTCTCGCCTTCTCTCTCACCCTCACTACCTTTCATATACCTTTGCCTTAACTATTTTATATAATCTCTCTCACGTTTGCACTCTCTCTATCTCTTGCTCTCTTTCTCTCATACCTTTTCATATATCATCATTCATTCAGACTGTTTCTATCTTTTCCTCTTCCCTCTCTCCTTTATATCATTTTATTTAGTCTTTTATACACTCTCTCCTCACTCCCTCTCTCTCGCTCTCCCTCTCATTCACACTCTTTTATAGCATCTCTTCCTCCTTTCCTGCTCTTTTAATCTGTTTTTACTCATACTCTCTTTTATATAATTTCAACCCTCTTTTTCTTTCAATTTCTTTCTTATGCTCTTTCTCATATGCATTTCTCTACAACCTTTTCATCTCAGTCTCTTTTTCTCTCATTTATGCCTTTCCATTGCCTCCTTTCTACAATCTATCTACTTCTCTCTCTCTCTCTTTCCTCACACTTCCTATATATTCTTAAGTTTCTTAGATCTCCCATCACCCCACCTTTCATTCTCTTCATCTTGCTCTTTTTAAGATCCTCCTTCCAATTCTCTTACCATTTCTGTATTTTCTTATATTTTCTCATGATCTCCTCTTTCCTCCTTCATTCATATATTTTTATTTTCAATTTTCTCTCTCTTCCTATCTAATTCTCATTTCACTTTCACAATCACTCCCTCATTAACTTTATTTTTCTCTCCTTATTTTGCCAGTCATTCTCAAATTTTCATTCTAATGCATTCTCTCTTTTTACCTCTGTTTTCTTTCTCTATTTCTCTCTCACATGTCTTTTCAGTTGCACCCCTCTTTTTTTCATGTTATCACATTTTTCTCAGAAGCCTCTCTTTCTTTCCCATTCTCTTTCACTTTTTTCTTTTTTAGATTTTTATTTTCTATTCACTCTCCCTCTCTGTCTTTCTTGCTCTCTCAATTCCACTTTCTTACTCATTCTCTCAAATTTGCATTTTATTTTCCTCAATAGTTTTCTTTTTTCCTCTTTTTAAGAGAGACAGGCAGACTGAAAGATCGGTGTATCCACAAAAGAGCAGCCAACATTCTTTGTAGAATTTATATTTATTTATACTGAGTTTGACTCAGAATTCGATTACTTGTAGTTTCACAGGAATGAGAAAAATACTATGGATTGTTTAGATAGCTAATTATGAGGAGAATACTTTCACATCTGTGAAATAAGGCTGGTTCACACTGGATGAGGAGTTAAATTCATTCTCGCAGGTTGTCAGTCACAAGGTATGCTTGAGAGTTGTTGACTACTACTGCTTGCTACAAAATCCTCTCATTTGGCAGGTAGATTAATTTCAGAAGTTGTAAGTAGGTACTTGGAAGAAGGGAAGGTTTAAAGAATGTGACTTTGAGGGTGCTATTCTCTTGGCAAATGTAATTCACCTTTACATTACGTGCATTAAAATGTTTATGGTGTATATATACTCTTTTACTCTTTTACTTGTTTCAGTCTTTTGACTGTGGCCATGCTGGAGCACCGCCTTTAGTCGAGCAAATCGACCCCAGGACTTATTCTTTGGAAGCCTAGTACTTATTCTATCGGTCTCTTTTGCCGAACTGCTAAGTTACAGGGACATAAACACACCAGCATCGGTTGTCAAGCGATGTTGAGGGGACAAACACAGACATACAAACACATATACACATACATATATATATATATATATATATATATACATATATACGACAGGCTTCTTTCAGTTTCCGTCTACCAAATCCACTCACAAAGCTTTGATCGGCCCGAGGCTATAGTAGAAGACATTTGCCCAAGATGCCACGCAGTGGGACTGAACCCGGGACCATGTGGTTGGTAAGCAAGCTACTTACCACACAGCCACTCCTACGCCTATATATATATATATATGCTTAGGAAGTGTTGTTTAATTAGAAATAGAAAGATCCTAGCTACATTCAGAAACATTTAGGTGACTTTGGAGATTGGACCAGCTTGTACATCTTTTATTAAGTCTGTTTGAGTGAGAGATACTCCATATATCCTAACTTCTTGATAATTCACAACTTTTCTCTAATGACTCATTATAATGTTGTGCTGCTCTATCAAAAATATCTCTGTGAGGATAGATAATATATATTTTTTACTGAGGCCTGATACATAGATCCTGATTACTGTTGAAATGACTGTTGGACTTCCTATGAGTGTTTATCCTAGTTATATACATATGTATATATATTCACGCATATGCACAAGCCTTGACATATATATTTGTATACATACACATGGACATGCATAAATCTATAGATACAAATAAGAGGGCTTCAAAAGGTTATATGATATGCTAGAACCATCAGCAAAATGTGCTTCATGTTGCACTGTGACATGGTAGAACTATAAAAACGTATTTTATAATGTAATACCTGATATACAAAATATGGGGCTTCCATGGCTGGAATGTTATTGAATGTTTAAGATTAGCCTTAATCAAGGTTAACCTGGAACTAAACAAGGAAAGAAGAAATGAATAAATAAATATGTATGTAATTAGTTAGGAAGACAAAAGAGCAATACTATCTATTGTTGAATCAGTGAAGATAGAGA
>NC_142937.1:38417065-38432065 GCF_046866305.1 Octopus bimaculoides
AAATGAATAACATTCATTTACAACATTATTTCATGTAAAGACAAGAAGACACAAACATACACATACTCAAATGTACATACATATATATACACATACACCTACATACATATGTACATATATACAGACACATATCTCTCTCTCTCTCTCTCTCTCTCTCTCTCTCTCTATATATATATATATATATATATATATATATATATATACACACACATTACCAACAGGGTCACTACTACTGCTACAACCAACAAAAAAAATGCCCCCACATGGACTATTGACATCAGTAAGGAACAATTATGAACTCTTCATTTAATTTCATTTTTTTAAATATGTATTTTTGATAAGGTTCGTTTTTACAAGAACCGAAACATGTTAAAAATATCTCTGAGAAAATTCTAAATTAAAATTCAATTTTTTTATATATTGGCGTTTTCAAACTTCTTTTTTATAAATATACATACATGCATATATATATATATATATATATAATTTAGAGGAAAGAACCAAAGTACATGAACTCATCCATGAAAATCCACACTATTGAGTTTTTACTTGTAAATTTGAATTTTTATCCCTAATATTCTTATATATATATATATATATATATATATATATATATATATATATATATAGGAATATACATATATATATATATATATATATAGGGAGATGTACTTGCATAGCAAGTGACCTGATCTGAGATCGTGTGCCGGAATGAAAACAATTGCAGCGAGGAAGGTGTTTATAAGCCATTTAAAATAACACACAAAATCCGTTAGATTCAATTCAACATTTAAATTTAATTTGTCAAAATATTTTCGACGCTTTGAGACCGCGACCTGTTCACTGACAAAATTCTGTGCTGCAGAATATATATATATATATATATATATATATAGTCTAGTTTGCAAAATTTTCCAAACATTTGGGTTGATGGGGATAAATCATCCAAGCAGCACTAATATGCACTTCTATCAATTGGTAATGCTGGTTAACATTCATAAGCTTATGTACTTTCAGTTGGTTGAGTTAATTATTCTTCATACATTTTCATGCCTAAAAATCCAGTTCTCTCTATAGAGACTGTATGCTTTTCAAAGAAATTAAATTAGCAGTCAAAATGTGATGATAAAGCCCGTGATGGATTGTAGCATCATAACAGACTAAAAGATGTGGAAGATGTACCATGATACCTGCAGAAACGCTTTGTATGGGATAAAAGAAAATAAAAGTTTGCATAATAAAAAATTGAATATTTTCTATTCACTGTTTTCCTTAAACTGATTCACAATATATATATATATATATATATATATATATATATATATATATATGCATGTCTATCTCTCTCCCTCTCTTGTTCTCCATCCTTTCTGTTTTTTCTCTTCCACCCTTTCTCTAGTCTTCTCTCTCTTTCACCGTTCCCCCTCTCTCTCTCACTCTTCCTCCTTGACCCTCTCGTCGCTGACACGTGACCAAAGGGATTCTTTCTTTCTATCTGCTGACTTCTTATAAAGACGTGATTTTTCTGTCTCTTGTCTCTTCTCTCATTCACGTCTACTAGTGTTCAAAAAATAATAATTTTTCTATCGCTTTGGCCTAACAGCCCTTATTGTTTGTTTTTACTGTCTCACTGTCCTGTTCTTGTTAACACTTTCACCCTCCGCAAAAAATTCCAAATTTTATTTAATTTGCTTTGTGGGAAGGACTGTTCCAATGAAGTCGCGTATTGTCCTTGCATTCGAAACATGGAGTAGATGGAACAGGGACAACTGATGAAGGTAAATATTCTTTATGTTGCATGTCTTGTCTCTCTGTTTTTTTCGTTGTTCAAAAAAAAGTTCGTTTTCTGTTTTCATTTCTCATTGTGTTTAACGTTTTTTGGGGATGTCCTGTACCCATATATGCATGTATGTATACATGTAGATGTAGGTATGCACATATATGTATGGATATATGCATATATTTATATATCATTTATATTATATATATATATCAAATAAATAACAGGATGTCAGGTATTAATGCAATATCACCATTTCAAGTGGCTCCAATTAATCAAACAATGAAAGCATTACATCAATTTAAACACAGTACCATATTCAGTTGCAAAAAGTATGGATTTTTCAATGGACAAGATATATTTACAAAATTTTTCTCAAATATCTTATCAGAGCTAGGTGATGGAAGAATTCCATGTTACCACTATTGCAGCAGAAATAATCTAAGAGAAAAACAATTACAATTTTGGAGTGGCAGGAAATGATCAAACAATATATATAAGTGTGTGTATATATATATATATATATATATATATATATATATATATATGTATGTATATATATACATACCATTTACCATTTATATAGTAAATGAAATATTATCCACAGGTACTAACAAAGCAGTAACATAGTCTGCTTTATGAAGAAATAAGTATTAAGGTTTATAGCCATACATTTGATAAATACATATGAATCTTGCTGTGTAATTAGCGATTAGAGATTTGGACATTTGTTCTGGAATTAGGATTGAAATGACTAGTGTGTGTAAAATTGTACTCTTGATCATGGAAAGTCAACTAAAATGCTTTAAAACTTTTTCAGGCCACATGTACATATACAAAGTTTCAAACTTGGTTCTCTGAAACTTTTTCCAAAATTTTACCTATCACTACTAGAAACTGTGATGAAGAATGCCATGCAATGGCATTCACTTGCTGTTAAGTGGCCTGAGTTACTGAGAGTAAATATGTCTTGTGAATAATCACAGCAGTTGCACCAACCCCAAAATACAAAACACCAAAACCCCAGAGGCTGGTTGTCCATTAGGTCTATCCACTCACTCGACTGATCAAACAATACATCTCTCTTCACTTAACATAAGGAAAGATAATATGTCGACAAATATAGACTGTGTATATACATACACATATATATGTATATGTATGTATGTAGGTATGCACACACACACACACACACACACACATATATATATACAGGTATAAGGATACATATATTTATATATAATCACAGAATATAGAATTGAAGTATGTGGAATCAAAGGCAATAAAGGGAGAAAATGAGACCATATTAGATAAAAATGAATAATAATAATAATAATAATAATAATAATAATAATAATAATAATAACAAAATGATATTGAAAATGTGAAAAGTTTAAAGTAAATTCCTTGATAATCAGTTCCATGTTGGTTGAGTTGTTGACTATTTCAAAGAGTGTCTTTAACGTTGGCTGGTTATTAATCAGGTTTCTCAGGAAATGTTGGCTGGTTTTACCTAATATATTAAGTCTTGTGTGATATATGGTAATAGACTTAGATTAGAATGGCCAACTGACTGGAATAATAGCTTGGAACCAAAGTGGCAACAGCAACAGTAGCAGCAGTAGCAGTAGTGGCAGCAGCAATAACAACTGAGAAAAACTGTAGCAATAACAACAACAACACAAGCCACAGTGATATCAACAACAACAACAACAACAATCACAGTGACATCAGCAATAAGAACAACAAGGAAAGGCCCAGTGTAATCAGAGAAGGGAACAACAACAACAAAACTGTGGATAACAGTGATATCAAGAAGGAGGTGGAAGAGGAAGAGGTGAAAGAGGGGGAGAAGAAGAACTAGAAGAATGAAATGAAGAGCATGATGATGATGATGAAGATGAAGAAGAACCAAAACAGGAACAACCACCAAGGTGAAATCAGCAACAACACCTGACACAGTAATATCCTTTCTACTATAGGCACCAGGTCTGAAATTTTGGCAGAAGGGGCAAGCTGATGCTATCGACCTTAGTATGCAACTGGTACTTATTTTATCAACCCCAGAAGGATGGAAGACAAAATTAACCTTGATTGTATTTGAACTCAAAACCTAAAGATGGATGAAGGACTTAGCAAAATTTTGTCTGGTATGCTAACCAGCGCTGGATTAACCATTAAGCAAAATACGCATGTGCTTATGGCATCAAGGGAAGGAGGGGGCACCACAGAAATTGTAAATGGTTTACAGCACAAAAGTAATCACTTTAAACTTGCGAAAATGATATTCGGGATGCCCTTATCTCTAAGTATAGATGCAGATGTGTTACCTAAGATTAATTTTGAGGATCTGATCAAAGACTTTGCAATTCAGAAAGTAGGGGAAATCTTTTAAAATATAAATAAAGTGGAAGTATACAAAAATAAACATTATTTTCCCTCTTACTATTTTGTTTCGTTTTGAAAAATAAAAATTTATTTCATGGTTTATTATTGTTTATATTTTGAATTACATAATCTTTTGTAGGGGCACCAAAATCTTTTAAGTGCTTAGGGCCTCAATGGGTCTTAATCTGGCCCTGGTGCCAACGTTTCTTATTTCTTTATTGCCCACAAGGGGCTGCCCGGTGTACTAACGTTTCTGCCAGCTCACCACCTTATTTCTGTCAGTTCACCACCTGGTGCTAACGTTTCTGCCAGGTTGTTATCTATCCTGCCACAATAATATAAATAACAGTAACAACAGCAACATTAATAACAGCTATGCCAGGAACGGTAAACAACAACAACTACAATAAGGATTTCAAATTTTTCCCCAAGGGCAGCTTGGGGGAGGGGATTAAGTCGATAACTGGTACTTATTTAATAGACCCTGCAAAGATGAAAGGCAAAATCGACCTCAGTGGAATTTGAACTCAGAACATAGCAAACAACAACTACAATAATAGCAATAATAAGCCAACAAGAGCCTCAAGGTGTTAGCCATCTGACTTTCAATGAATAGTAGCCAAATTCCCCCTAAGAGTGTAATCTCTCTTACAATCTTGAAAGAGAAAGAGGAGCATATTGGACAATACAGATTGGTCAAGGTATGAGGACAAAATAATCTAAGCTTAGATATTTTGATTTATATGCTTACATTTTCATTGCTCAACTGGTCTAAACAACAACAATTCAAGTCAGCATAACTTCAACAGTAAGAATTTTGTGCACACTTACAGTTTTCTTTATTTCTTTGTTGTTCTTAAGATGACTTCAGTAGCATATCCTTCTGTTTTTTTTTTTTCTAAGCAGCTCTCAGCTCCCTTGCTCAATCTCTATCTATCTCTAAAGAAAAGAGTTACATGAGTAGTCTCCCATGACCATTCTCACAGCACAACATAACAGAGAGAGAGGGGGAGGGGAGAGAGGGGGGAGATATAAGGGGGAGAGATAGGGGGAGGGGTGAGAATCAATAGCAGTTCCTGATTGGTGCTTTGCAAGGACGAAAAGTGAAGTTGACTTCTACAGAATTTGATCTTAGAGATTAGAAATTAGAAACAGATCCTTCAAGGCTTTCTATCTCATGCTTTAACAACTCTGCCTCTTTGCCACTTAACAGAGAAAGAAGATGACACATTAGTATAGAAAAGACCCCACTGGTTAGATTGAACAACAGGTCATGACACAAAATAACATACTTAGAGCAGAAGATATGGCTATAAGATATCAAAATAGGACTTTGCAATAGGATATTCTTATAAGATACTACCACAGGATAATACAATAGGAAATTATAGGACTTTGCAGTATGATATTACTGTAGAATATTATAAGAACATACTACAATAGACTGTTACAATAGGATTTACAATGAGATATTTTAATGCTATATCAGTAAGATATAGAAATAAAATAATACAATAGGATATCAAAAAATGGACACTACAGAAGGATATTATAAATAGTTATATGGAACTATTAAGCTATTACAATAAGTTATTTAAATGAGATGAAACATACACAACCTCTAAGGAAGGTTCCATTTAGGGTCAAAATTCATTTAAAATCATTTCCTTGTTTTTTTTTTTTGTGACCATAGTGGAATATAGAAAAAAGATACATTTACATTTGACAGTATATATATTTTTACAGCTTCAGATAAATCTGATATTGTTCTAGGACAGACATCTATTTATATGTGGATTGCCTACTCTGTCAGGGTCATTTTGAGACTGAAACAAAACAAGCATAAACTACTGAAAAAAACAAGTATAAACTATGTTATAGAGAACTGCAGTATATCATAATATGGTTTCACCAAACTGTACAGCATATCAATATGTAGTACTTCAGGGATGCTCATGATATTGCATGCAACAACACTGCTCTGTACAGGCTGTGGTACTAAACTACATTGTGATTAGACTACATTGTGCAACACGACAGTATATGGTGCTTCAGTAATATTTTACTACACTGTACTGCATGACATGGGACCCCACCCCACTCAAAATAGCTGCATGATCTCACTTGATATCCTATTATCCTAAATAAGAACAGGAAACATTCAATAATGTTATCTTGTGTACCATTTATGAAGACAGGATGGTCATTGCTGGAATACATAGCAAAATGGATTCTCGGGGTCAGGACTGACCTGGGGATAAAAAAAATTACAAAAATCAACAATAGCAATATCTATCATGAAACAGTACATAAATATTTCTGACCGACACTTCTGTCATCACTCTTGTGGTCCAAACCTATCATGCCCACCACAGTTGTTGGCACTCCGTCATTTACAACGTCGAGGGTTCCAGTTGATCCGATCAATGGAACAACCTGCTCGTGAAATTAACGTGCAATTGGCTGAGCACTCCACAGACACGTGTACCCTTAACATAGTTCTCGGGGATATTCAGCATGACACAGTGTGACAAGGCTGACTCTTTGAATTACAAGCACAACAGAAACAGGAAGAAAGAGTGAGAGAAAGTTGTGGTGGAAGAGTACAGCAGGGTTCGCCACCATCCCCTGCCAGAGCCTCGTAGAGCTTTAGGTGTTTTCGCTCAATAAACACTCACAACGCCCGGTCTGGGAATCTAAACCGCTATCCTATGACCGCGAGTCTGCGGCCCTAACCACTGTACCATTGCGCCTCCACTGCCTACCACTAATCAATAGCTTAATACATCCTTCCTAGAACACTAATCTTAGTGGTATAGGAGGGCTTGTAGAGGCTATGGGCAATGCCCCTTCCTTCAGATCCAGCAAGAGAAAGAAAAGAAGATGACACTAGTAGTAATTCTACTACAAGAACCAATGGCAGAAACATTGTCACTAATGCCAACACCAACAACAGCACAACCAGTAATACACAGCACCTTTAACAACAGCAGCAGCAGCAGTGTTACCATCACAAAAACCAATACCAAAAACCAATACAACTAACAATACAACCACCAACACAGCCATCAACATTGCCAACACCACCACAAACAACACTGTCAATTTCAGCATTAACAACAGTACTAATAAGAACAACAACAAAACACTCCACCAACACCAAAACCAACATCAACAACGCAAACAACAGCAACTGCAACTTGGCCTACAATAATAACAGTGACAACATCAACATAAACATCCACCAACTACCACCACAGCAACAACATTCACTACCACAATCACTACCACCATACACATCATAACCAAAGCCACCACTACCACAACTGCTACCACTACAACTGCTACCACCACCACCACAACTACGACCACCATACACACCACCACCACCACAACCGCTACCACCCCAACTGCTACTACCACAACCACCACCACCACCACCACAACCACTACTACCATACACACTACCACCAAAGCCACTACTACCCCAACTGCTACAACCACAACCACCACCATCACCACCACAACCACTACTACCATACACACTACCACCAAAGCCACCACTACCACCACAACTGCTACCACTGCAACTGCTACCACCACAACCACCACCACACAAACTACGACCACCATACACAGCACCACCAAAGCCACCACCACCACCACCACCATAACCACAACTGCTATCACCACAACTGCTACCACCACAACTGCTACCACTACAACCACTGCCACCACAAAACACCAATACCAATAACAACGACAACAAAAACAACATCAACACCAACAAAAACACAAATTGAAAAAAAATAAGAAAAAAAAAACAAAAAGCCTCACCTCACCACACACCTCTGCAAATCTTTCCACCTTGTGTAGCGAGATATTTTAGCAAGTAATCTAGGTGTCCGCCCATTTCTTTGATTCGGTTGCATGAAGCATGGATAATTTGGTCAAAGACTTTCTCCAGATATTTCCTTATATTGGACCATCGACGTTATATGTTCTTATGAAGTCGTCATCACAGCCAAACACCTTAATCATAACGAATAAATAACAACATTGGACAAACCAACACACACCACCCACTCTCTCTCTCTCTCTCACTCCCGCTCTCTATTTCTCTACCCTCCCTTTTTTCACTCTTTCACTCTCTCTTTCTTCCTCTCTCCCTCTCTCTCCCTCTCTCTCTCTCTTTTTCATATCTCTCTTACACTAATGCTCGCAACCCTAAGTTACCCACCACACATCCCGAATAAGTAAACATGCATACACATAGTAACAAATAGTTACATACAGTAACATACATGCAAACACGCAATTTGTTTGAGTAACATGACAATGTGTCTGTATGGGTCTATACAAGTGTGTGAGCGTAAATGTTTGCATAATATATAAATAAATGTATATACATATAATTACGCCTATATATATATATATATATGCCTATATATATATATATATACATACATACATATATATATATATATATATATATATATATATATATATATATATATATATACATACATACATATATATATATATATATATATATATATATATAGACATATATATAAATATGTGTATGTGTGTGTACATATATATATATATAAGCATATATGTGTATATGTATATATATGTATGTGTGCATGCATGTGTGTATATATGTATATATATATATATATTTATGTGTACACACACACACACACTCACGCATATGCATACATATACTTATGCATGCGAACATGTGTGTGTGTGTCTGTGCGTGTGTGTTTGTGTGTGTGTGTGTGTGTGTGTGTGCATGCACAGTACTTCCCCGAAGAATTCAAAAACAAAAAGAAAAAGCAGTGAAATATGGTTTGGTGAAAGAAGTTTTCACCATATTAATATAATTGTTGTTGTTGATGTTAGCAATGTTGCTTTCTTTATTGTTTGTCATAAGTTTTTGTTGTTAGCATTATTGCTGACATTATCGTTGTTGTTGCTATTCTTGTGTGTATTTTTGCTTTTTATTGTTCTTACCATTATTCTTTGTGTGTTGTTGTTGTTGTTGCTATTTTTGTTGGTGTTTCTTTATATTATTGTTGCAGCTACCGTTGCAGGTGTTTTTTTGTTGTTATTGCCACCTTTGCTATTCTTATTTATATTTTTGGTAGTGTTGTTGTTGTTGTTGCTCACTTCTCTCTAGCTCCTGCTGATAGAGGGGCTTCTTGTGATTGTTGTTGTTATTGCAGTGGCAATCAACTACAAGGAGGAAAAGAGAGGGAGTAGTATTTGTGTGCATTCTTGTCATGCATTCTGTTGTTGTTTAACCCCGGGTCACGCAACAACAACAACAACAACAACAGTAGCAGCAACAATAAAGAGGACATAGGTCTGCTATGATCACATAGAACTATGAGCAAAAGCAATCCAACTGTGACCAAACTGCCTTTTTGTACATCTGGACCACACAGGATGATGTGCTCTTCATTATAAAACCACGTGGTGGTATTTGGGAAAAATTTGGCAACTGTTTCTTGTAGGTTGGATAACTGTGAAGTGACTCCTTCATTTAAATTGTTGTAGCACGTAGTAGTAGTAGTAGTAGTTGTTGCCACTGTTCCTGGAGTTGTTCTTGGTGTTATTGCTGCTGTTAACAAATCATCATCATCATCATCATCTTCATCATTATCGTCATCGTCGTCGTCGTCATTGTCATCATGATCATTGTTTTAATGTGTACTTTTCAATGTTTGTGTGGGTGTATTGGAATTTGTTCAGTCAGATTTTCTATGGATGGATGCCTTTCCTGCTACTAACCTTCACCTATTTTCCAGGATGGTAATATTTTCCCCCTTGTATATCTATGTCTATATGTTTGCATATATCATTATTCACATACTTGTATGCATACATTATTATATATACACATATATATGTATGCCCACATAATTATATAAATATGCATGCATACATAATTATATATATATATATATTGGTTCGGCCATCGTCCACGCAACATCTATATTCCTCCCTGTGCCTATCAAATTTTGTATCCCTGCCATAAGGCTTTACTTCCACACACATCAGCTTAATTTAATTTGTCCTTAGTCAAAAGACACCTGTTGTTATGTCTTGTTATTTGTATTTGTGTAATATTCTCTGTTTTTTTCGTCCTTGTTTTCATATACAGTCGCTGCTTTCTTCCAAGGAATCTAATGCTCTTAGCTTAGTATTTCCTTGGGGCTGGCCAGATTGGAGCAATCTTGAATGTAACTAACCAAAATTGCAAAGATAATCTAGAACTTGACCGAGAAAAGAAAACTCTGAATGACCCTTTCCTTGTTTTCTTTGTATCGTCTATCTGGATGTTTTGTTGTTCCTTTTTTGTATCACCTGACTGTCTGGATGTTTTGCGTTCTTGTCCCATTTTGTATATATATATATATATTGTAATATTGTCCTCATACCAGGATATATTGTTTGTGGCCAAGTCAAAATAATGTTTGTGAAGTTTTGTTTCACAAATGCAGACATGGTAAGTGAATCAAATGCAAGGTATTAATAATGATGACAGTAAAAAGCATAATTGATCGGCAATAATAAGGATAATGATGATGGTGATGATAATAATACGTTATGTTGATAAGCAGCCTCAATCTGTTGTTGTTGTTGTTGCTGCTGCTGCTGCCGATGACGACGACGACGATGATGATGATGAGGAGGAGGAGGAAGACGATAATAAGGAGGGCGAGGATGATAGGGAGGTAGAAGAGGAGAACAAAGAAGATTATAGAGTAAAAGATTAACATATTAGCATTCAAATCGGCCATGTCTGGCCCAAATATTTTACCTCCTTTTGGTTCAAAGCCAACTAGATCCAGTCTCTTAAACCACACTATCATTTCCAAAGTAAAGAGCCACATCGCAGAAATCTCACAGCTCTGAGATAAAGCATAATTAATTCAAGACAATGTGAATAAAAAGCATCATGTTTGGTATTAGAAGAATCTGAATACCAAAGGGTTAAACAATCAACTGCAATTTTACACTTCATCAACCCCACTTCACATTTTATGCACCAATTTCCAGTCCTACACTCAGTCCAGAGTTAAAACAGTAAGTACCAGTCATATCATATCACTGATTCACAATATTAAATGCTAAACTAACTTTCATTTGGAGTTATGTATTACAAAACTTTTATTTCACATTTATTATCTGAGCAACATTTTATTTTTGTAGTGTCTTTTGTTGCTTTTACTAATTGCTTTGTTTGAAAAATTTATTTTGAGAATTTATTGTTTGGAAAACATATTTTGCAAGATTTGTGTTAGTTTGGTTTGTTATCTATAAAAGCATTCTTTTTTTTTTCTGTGTGTTTATTAACATTAGACTGGTTAATAGACTAGTCAATGATGAAATAGTGTATTCGCTTAAGATGTTTAAATTTCATGAAGAAACTAAAGTTAGACAAAGATATTTATGTACTTAAACAGCAAGTTGTACATAATGATATATCTATATACTGAACATAAATATTTTTAGTGTAAATTTGACAAAAGAACAGAAATACAGTTGAGTAATAAAGATGTAATGTTGCTCAATTTTACTGAGTCTCAGCTGATGAAGTGCTGAAACAGCTGTTGCCATGGTAAGCTTGTATCTTGTCACATGGAATGGTTATGTGGTTAAGAATTTCATTTAGCAATTACATATTTCCTGATTTGATCCTACTTGCAATATAGGATCATATTGTGCATGATCTCTGAAACCTAATTGACAGAAGCTAAGCATTGGTATGGTGTATACACACATGCACAAACTCATACACACATACACATGTATATATGTGTGTGAATTCTGGCTTCAAATTTTGGTACAAGCCCAGCAAGATTTGGGAGTGGGGGGCTAAGTCGATAACATCAGCCCCAGTTATATATGTACCAGTTAAGTGAAAAGTGGAGGGAAAGTGCGCAAGAAGAGAAGGCAAGGAAACTCGCTCACATTTCCTTGCCTTCTCTTCTGGCTCACTTTCCCTCCATTTTTCACTTCACTGTGTCCCTGTCATTTTTTCTCACCCCTCCTTAATTCTTTTGTAAAGTTTTCTCATCTGAGAAAAAAGCAAAGCATGTTCGGTTGGAGGGGATGCTAGAGTTCATTCAAAACTTTGTAGCATGGACTTACTTCTTGTCCTTGAAGGCTTGAGACAAAAAATTGGCCCTTTCTCATCTTGTATGAGGAATACCGAATGTCTTCAAGCACTACCTGCATGATAAAAAGTTTAGGCGCTCCCATGTCCCTGACAATAGATCTGATTGACTTGGTGGGACTGTTTTCAATCATAGCCTGGACCTCACCAAAAAATTAAGGAGTTCTTTTCTTATCAGAACAATGAAAGTGAGTTTTCTGAGCTGCCGTACCTTTGTAATCACCATCAGACTCATCTAACTCTTTCTGAATTCTCTGCACTATCCTCAGATTGACACTTAAATTCACTAAAATGTTTGTATTGAGCTTCCAGTATGAATGCCAAACAATAAAGCATGTCGTTTCCAAATTTCTGGCTGAGTGAATTGCAAACGGTGCCTAACTATACTGTGTAGTTAACAAAATCAAAAACAAACAATGTGCATGCGCAAAATTAGAAATATAAACTGCAACAATTTACCCATCGCACCCTGTATATATGCATATATATATATATATATATATGCATGAGTATGCATGCGTATGGTGAGAAGGTGAGAATGCGTAAAAGTTGTGAACATAAGTTTTTACATTTATGCAAAGCAGCTTATAAGTATTTCATCCATGGTGATATCTGTTATATAAGGAGTTTTCTGTTAAATAGTTTACATCACCAAATCATCAGAGAAAGCATAAGAAATGTAATCATTTTAATAGTATAACAGATATTATTGTTAATGAAACATATGTAAGATGAAATAAATAAATGTCAAATTTATTTTCACATTGCTATTCTAATTAGATTCTGTATTCAGAATATTCAAATATTGTAATGGTCAAATTCTGGCTGCAAAACCTGTTTAAACATAAGGTGCCTGCAATAATAGTGGTTGGACAGAAGTGAAAATGACTTGCAGAAAATGAGGATGAGATTGCCTGAAAACATTGATAAAGATGAGCTTGGAAACTCAATGAGAATGATTAATCTAGAATATAATCTGGTTGTCAATGAAACATCTGGAAAGAAAAGCTACTTCCGCTGAAACTGTAAGGATAATCTGGAAACTTGACTGAGGAGAGAAAGCTGCAAATGACCCCTCCTTGTTTTTTCTTGTCCATCTTTGTATCATCTATCTGTCTGGATGTTTTATAGTTGTTTGTTGTGTTTTTGTTCCATCTTTTGGATTTATATATACATAGAGCGGCGTATGTAGACTTTTGCTCACCTTATACACACACGCACACACACATGTATATATATATGATCCAAAAGTAAAAGAGTTCCTTTTGTTTGTGCATATATGTATATATATACGTATGTATGTGTATGGAGAGAGAGAGAGGCACAAAGAGAAAGAGAAAGATGCATGGAAAATGTTTGATAGACTGATGCTGCTGCTGATGCCGATGATGGTGATGATGATTATGATGATATATGTGTGTGTATTTGCTGGTGTATGTATGCATAAGAGTGTATGATTGTGTCAGAGTGTGCATGTATATGTGTGTGTTTATATTTGAACAAAAAATTGCATTTAATAAAACTACCCTTCAATAACTATTTTGCTAGCTCTTGGATAATTGAACAAAAAGCATAAAACAGTAATATAAAATGAAAAAAAAGAAAGAATGAAGAGGCCCAAGAGAAATTCAAGTCTTACCCTTATGGTAAAAAAGTTCTTTATTAAATATAATTATGAAACATGATGATGAATCAAAAAGATAGCAAAAGAAGCACAATAACTATGATAATAAAATTATGATTATAACAATAATGATAATAATAGTAATTATCATAACATTAATGATAATTTACTTTGCAAGTATATTGCAAAATAAAAATAATAAAAAAAGTATATATGTTGTTTTTTAATTGTTATAATTTATTGTACTTTCACATTTTAGAGGAAAGTTGGGAGATGGAGATGCGTTTCCCTTTGAACAGCTTTCATATTGTTTTTGAATATATATGTATAGTATTGATCATATTATTATCATTATTATTATTATTAAATTAACAAAAATGTTAAATGAAAAATTAATAAGCGTATTGAGAAAAAATTAATGAAAATATAAAGCATTATATACACACATACCCATACACACAAACACACACACACACACACACGTATATAGATACATACATATACATATGTGTTTTTCATGAATTAGCCCTAATAGGAAATTAGCTTGCTAAAAAGGGGCTGAAATATTCAGTTTTACTTTCAACCAAATTTATTTAATTTACAAGTATTAATTATAATTTATACATTCATAAATAAATAAACACACACACGCACACACATATAGAAGTGTGTATGTATTTACCTATATTTAAATGTATGTATATCTGTACACACATACATAGATATATTTACACTTAACAATATATAAAGTGTTTCGGCTTATTTGTTATAATAAATTGGTGGATATTTTCAGTGTTAATATAAGCACATAGAATTATATCAGTGCCACATAAATCTCAAAAAATTGCATACACACACACAAAATTGTGTGTGTGTGTGTGCATGTGAGTGTGTGAATGCATATGTCTATGTATAACTATATTTCTTTAAATATATATGTAAGAATATTTGTGTTGTATGAAAATATTTTTGCCCTCAACTTTATTTTTTCTTCCTTAATTTCATTAGGTTTTC
>NC_142937.1:38434565-38444565 GCF_046866305.1 Octopus bimaculoides
AGTAGAAACGTTTTATCCAAAACTACACTACAAAGTGTTTCCTTTCCTTTCTTTTTTCAGTAGTCAGGGCATGCTTGAGTGAGTTCTGATTGTTCCGAAATGCATAACAAGCTAAAACATTTTATAAGAATGTCTGGAAGCTTAAAAAATATAGAAAATATGTTGAAGTATGCTATTAATGATTCAGAGTTGAATTAGCAGAATTCATTGGAGATGGGGACAGAATACTTCATGACATTTGGTCCAAATCTCTGCATCCTGATTTCAAATCCAACCAAGATCTACTTTGCATTAACTGCTTTGGTGTTGATAAAGGAAAAGTAATAATCAAAGGTGGCAGATTAGTAGGAGTGTTAGAGGGTTGGACAAAGTTTCTTGTGCTATCCATTCTGGCTTTTGTGTCCTAACAGCAATACTTACAAAAACGCTTAGTGAAAGTGCTACACACTGGGACTGAACCTGGAACTAAATGATTGAGAAGTAGGCTTCTTAAGCATGCAACCATGGCTACTCCTATACATACACACATAAGTTGAGCTGAAATGGATCTGTAATATTCTATATTTTGTTTAACACACACCCACATACACACTATATATATGTATATGTATATATATATATATATTATTATGATTGACCGTTGACTGAACACTATTCAATTTTTTTTCTCCGTGTTTTTCTCCTTGTCTCCGTATTCTTTCTGTTGAAGAGCGTAGCTTGAAACGTCAAAGACTTTCTGTATTCCCGAGCGTCATACTAATATATACTTTTGTTATTTACACCACCTGTCCTCGTCTGTTGTTATTATTTGTATATTCTCCCATATATATATATATACATATATATATATATTATATATATATATATATATATATATATATATATATATATATATATATATATATATATATATATATATATATATATATATATATGTATATATATATAATTAATAATGTCGAAGGGAAATAGAAATATTAGAAATTTCTACTACCAGTGGCCTAGCATGTAAAAATTTAGTCCATAGACTATATATTATTTATTTATATATATATATATATATATATATATATATATATATATGCCCTGAATATATTCCAAGAATTCATACCTTAAATATCTCAGCTGAATATATGAGGGAGTGCTGAGCAGTTACTGGCTTTAAGGGTATCGCAAAACGCCTGGTTGGAGGCCCAGCCTTCCAAATTCTCTTACAGGGTTTAGGAAAACTGAAGGACTGCTGCAATAAGTGTGTGAATCTGAAAGGGGAATATGTTGAATAAAATCATAATTAGGTGATCCTCCTATATTTTCATTACCCAAAGCCAGGAACTTTTCAGCACACCCTTGTATATACCTGAGAATATATGTAGAATATATTACCTTAATTTGTCAGTTATTTAGAAATGTAATGGTACAAAGAAGTCACATATTTAGGAAGGTTATACATATTATTTTTTTTACTCTCTTTTTTTTCTGTCACATCCAATGTTTCATTCCATCCATCTTATATTTTATCATGCCAATATTTGAATAAATTAAGTCAAACTTTGGTACAACACATTAACTGTAGTCTGAAGTGGTGCTACTATAGAGAAATAGTTAACATCTCCAATAACTAGGAATATATTTGTGACCAAGTTTAAACAGAGTGATAATGCTTTCAAACCTCATACACACACAGACGTACATACAATACACAGACATTCTGACAAAGACACGTATATACACTTAATTGTATGTGTGTATATATCAATATATCACCATATCATGTACACACATCTATTCCCTTGCATTTTTTATAGATATACATATAAATGTTTATATACATGCATATAAATTATGTATTTATATATGTATGTAATGTATATATATATATATATATATATATATATAGACATATATATGTAAAATGTATGTATAAGTATACACACATATATATGCACATACATACATACATACTTACATACTCTCACACATATATAAGTAAGTATTCATATATATATTTACTCGTTCATTAATGTGTATGTTTATGTGTATGTATACTCAACAAGCAGGGAAAATGTGTATTTGTATTGTATATAAAAGCATGTGGAAGAGAAAATACCACACAATTATGCCTACACACTTGCATATGTTTATATATATGCATGCGTGTATGTGTGTGGGGGTATGTATGTCTATGTTAAGTACACCTTTGAAAGTGAAATAAAATATTATTCATTCAAGGGGTGTTGCTATAGAATTATAAAAGCTTGAGTTTTCCATCAAAGACACCAACTTTCAAGATGAAAGAATCATTTTTTTTTGTGGTCAAACAATTTTTTCATGTTTTATTTTATTTTTTATATTTTGCTTTATTTTTTTTTATCTTTCAGTTGTAACCTCAATCTTGAATTATAAAACATGTTGATATTTATGCTAGTTTATTTTTTCTTTTCTTTACAAAAAAATGTATAAATAAATAAATAAATACAATAAAATAAAATAAAATAACCCAGACTGTATAATTATGGACGGCAAACATAAAATACAGAGAAAATCAGTCCACCCTGCTATGTATGTGTTCTTCACCAAAAACCTAAACATAAATGAAAATCATAGTACCAAAGTAACAACAATGACAACAAATTCACACACACACACACACACACACACACACGTATCAGTAATAAGAATAATAAAAAATAATAAAAGTTTCTTGTTAACAGAAAGAAAAAAATATGATACTGTAACTAATAATAATGATAACAAAAATGAAAACACAAATAAATAAAAGAGAAACAATAGTTTCTTTTGAATAATAATTGTGACTTTGAGAGGAGTACTGGTTGAGTGGCTAAAATATTGGACATAAATGACCATGTGTTAGGTCATAAATTCAAATTCAATTACTGATTATCCAATGATTATATGTGTAAGTACTTTGACTTCTCTATGACTCAGTTCAATCAGTAGTTTAGAGATGGAATATATAACAGAATGATGGTATGTTACAGAATAATGAAACCAAAAGCAGATTGATGGAGTAGATAGTAGATTGATAGTATAAACAGATGATTGATGTAAGATACATGGGAATGATGGAATATGTACCGGATTGAGGGAGTAGATAGCAGTTGATTGAATAGATAACTGACTGATGGCATAAATATCAGATTGATGGAATACTTAATCAATTGAATAGATAGGAGAATGATAAGAAAGGTACCCATCAGAAGAAAAAGTTAGCAGTTTGAGGGCATACATACCACATTGAAGTAATTGACAAAATACAAGTAATTGATAGAAGATTGATGAAACAGGTGTAGACTAATGTATTGTATAACAAATTGAGGGAATAGATATCAGATTCATGGAGTAGATAGCAAATTGATGAGCTTAGATACCAGGCTGATTAAAAAAAAATACTTACTTAAATACATTGTTAGCAGATTGATGGTATTCATACATTGAGATATTAAGGTGGTTTTGATATATCCTCCTGAAGAAGATGAATCTCTTCTCAGCAGATGACCAGTAAAATTAGAAATAATTATTGGCTTTTCACAAAATTGTTGGGTCTTTGTGAAAATATTTTAAAATTACATTTCAAATGAAACTTAAGTGAGATTTTCAAGCAAAATGTTTAAGTATAAACATTCTCTTCAGCAATTTGTTTTTTAGCCCCAAATAATTCTAGTCTTCTTTGATAGAGTACTGCTAGAACTGAAAGTAGATTCATCTTGGTGCATCAATTAGAATATGTTTTATTGAAAGTCTGCAATTAATAGACAACATCTTCCTCTCAGGGATGTTTAAAATTTAAAAGCCATACACAAGTGATATAACTCTGATAAAATCAATTAACATTTTTGAAAATACTGAAAAATGTGTTGAGTAAGTGAATCTAGTCTTTAGAATTTAGACTCCACTAGGGAGAAATTATAGCTACTAATTGCAAGGGAAATTTCAGTAAATCTAATTTTTTCAAACCTAGTATTTAATATGTAATTGGTTAGCAAAATCATTTAACCAATAGCTCTTTGAATTCTGAGTTGAAGTCCAGATGAGATCAGTTAGCCGTTCATCCTTCTAGAGCCATTAGATGCATTACTAGTGAAGTATTAGAGTTAATTTTAATCTCTCTTCCCTTCTTTCACTTTCTCTACTATGCTGCCTTGTGAGAGAGTCAAGGAGGATCACAGATGATGACATTTTACTCTCAGAAAAGGATGAAAATTGAACGACTGGTGGGCAACCACATCTTATCCAACATGCTACAAAAGTCATCCAAAAATACTAGAGAAAAGTAACCATGAATATATTGATGTGCTGTTGAGTAAGGAATATTAAGACAAGAATATATTATATACATATGAATCTAGATTATTCTTCATTAATTATAGAACATTCGGCTCTCAAGTTTGTTCCCTCTACAACATCATTATGGTAACGGTTGGGTACTCTCAGTGTAATTTAAAACATAATATCTTCTGAAACTGTAATTTTTCTGAAATATTATATTTAAAAGAAAGTGTAAGGTCTATTTAGATAATATTGGATGTACAGTTTTAGGACAACTTTGGTAATTATATTCCTTGTCATGCTTTCTATCTTAAAAGGTCATAAGTTATAATTTTTATCTGTAAATCATACAAAGATGCTTACCAAAGGAACAAAATTGGAGACATATTCTAACCATAAAATTATTCTACCCCTTTATGACAATATCAGCAAAGCCTTAAAACATCTTAATTTGGTATGGTTTCATTGGAGAGAAAGTGTAGCTAGTCTTGAAACTACAAGTCAAACGAATAAAGTACAGTAGTTGACCCACTGAACTGTAGATTTAATATAAGCAATATTAAATCTATCATAGATTATATCTTTAATTCCGTTCTATAGTTTATTAGTCTACTCTCTTTTAAATAATTCAAGTCTTGAATTCATAGAAGATTTTGTATCTAATTTCATTCCTTAAATGTAGTGTTGTAGTGCAGATTGCACAGAGTAATAGTATAGCTAACTTGCATACCAATGAGTTTACAAAATCAAAAACTCTTTATAAATTTGTTGATGCACTTTGCTATAGTTTATCTACATCCATAGAAAATAAACTTAAATTTGGCAGAAATTGCTACTTAATACTTACACAAGGCCCTCTACATCATTTATTCCAACAAGTTTATATTTATATTTAAAACAAATGAAATTTGTTTCCATTGATAATGGGGTGGTGAAGTTCATGTAGTGTCTTTACACACACAAATATATACACAGAGTTGCCAAAACAGAAAACAATGTGTTCTGGTATGTATAATGTGTATGTATTTTAAGATATATGCACCAAATTGTATCCAATTCAGTTAATCTGCGAAAATTGACAATAATTTATATATTTACTGAGCTCTTTTCTAGAAATGGCTTTAAGAATACAATCATGTCATATTTTTGAAAGATTAATACTATATTATTCTGAGTTTGGATTAAATCCTAATTGTTTACATGCTCAAAATGAATAAATAAGAATTACATAAAATGTCCAACTCTATACTTTATCCCATAAGTGTATGAATGTGTATAAATTTAGCACAGTTACAATTTGATTTCATTTGATATACTCAGAGTATGAAGTTTCTGTATGGGTCTATGCACCTGAGTATTTGCACATCAAGTTATCAGAAAGGTTTATGTCCTAACATATATGATATATTTTATGGTACATGTCTCAATTTGTTTCACTATGTGTCCATGTGTGTATGCATGTATATATTTGCATGCTCATATAATATACGTACATTTATGTATACTCACACATATATACATATATATATGTATACACCACGTATATATTCATATATAGATATATACATACATGTGAAAGTAGGCATATATATATTGTTGCTATGTGCACATACTATATCACAAAGAATATTTGAGATTTGAAATCAGTGTAGCTGTCAATTTATCTCATGTGACTGACATATTAATTGCTATTAAATAAACGGATTTTTTTTCGTTTTTGTAGTTCCACTTATATATGAATTATCTTTCTGTCTATCACAATGAGATTTATAAACAATGTGACACAGCAATATTTTACACATACTTTATACAAATACACACACAATATAACATAACATAAAGATATACATATAGATACATAACCATATATGAATGTTATCTATATATACATACATACACACACACACACACACACACACACACACATATATATATATATATATATATATATATATATATATATATATGCATGTATGTATGTTTGTATATATATATATATATATATATATATATATATATATATGTATGCACACACATATATATATATATATATATGTATATATGCATATAATGACTCAGGAATCTTGCCAAAAATATTTCATATTCTTGAAAAATTACAGAATTATATATAAATAAAAATGACAGCATTACCCCTACCAAACAAAATTACCAAGGAGTAAAAATACAACAAAAATACAAAATTCAATAATGAAAGCAGAATATTATAGAGGTATATATATATATATATATATATATATATATATATATATATATATATATATATATATATATATATAAAAACTATATGTAAAATACTTAAGAATAAAACAACATTGATAGAAGAAAACATAAAATTGGGTGAATATGAGGGAGATATGTTGAATGTTCAATCTGTTATTAAATTGGTGACAAAACTAATTAATCAAATATCGTTGTATTTAGAAAAATCACGAGCTGAATGTAAAGTGTTCAGAGAACAATTAGTGAAACTACAATTGATTAGATAATTTCTTTTTAGTGATTTTTTTTCCTTCTTCTGAATTATCTATCTCTGTTGTCTTTTACTGTTGTTCTGGTACTGGGTATTGTTGTTGTTATTATATTTACTTTGAGAGAAAGTAACTTTGCTTAATCTGTTTATATTTTTTACTTCTTAATCCGAAACTGTTAAGTAAGTTAACTATGCTATTTTCAGCTGAAACTGCTCAGAATTATAAATAAATATGCATGCATATATATGTATATATGTATATATATATACATATGTGTGTGTGTATGTATATATACATATACATACATATGTATATATATACACACATGTTATATACATATACCAATGGAGTATATATTATATGTATATATATGTATATATGTGTGTGTGTGTATGAATGCATGCATGTATGCATACAATATAAAACTAATCTTATACACACATCCTTATATGTTTATAATGTCATGTACTTTTACGTATTCATGAATATATTACTATATACATACTTTATTGCATAAATATATCATATATATTCATAGAACCATTTATGAAGATACATACATACATATATACATATATATATATATATATATATATATATATATATATATATATATATATACACGCACACATATATATAGTCACGCACACATACATGAAAATAAATTGGAAATTATGCACATACTTTACTGATATGTACATATATGCACACACAAAAACTTGTACCTGTATTTATAATACAAGCACATTCATTTATATATATTTCATTTTGCCTTTTGTCCCTCTGTGTCTGCGTGTATTTGGTGGTTCGTTGAACTCACCAATAATGTAATAGTGAAATCTCAGGTAACTGTTGGGCACTTCAAAAATCATAAATATATGGACCAAATATATATATATATATATATATATATATATATATATATATTATCATCATCATCCTCATCATTTAATGTCCGCTTTCCATGCTAGCATGGATTGGACGATCTGACTGAGGACTGGCAAACCAGATGGCTGCACCAGACGCCAATCTGATCTGGCTGAGTTTCTACAGCTGGATGCCTTTCCTAATGCCAACCACTCCGAGAGTGTAGTGGGTACTTTTACGTGCCACCTGCACAGGAGCCAGTCCAGCAGCACTGGCAATGACCTCGCTCGAATGTTTTTTCATGTGCCACTGACACAAGTGCCAGTAAGGTGATGCTGGTAAGGATCACGCTCAAATGGTGCTATTTAGATGCCACCGGCACGGAAGCCAGACAGCTGCTCTGGCAATGAACACACTTGGACGGTGCTGTTAGCGCTCCACTGGCAGGGTGCCAGTCATCGAATTTGTTTCAATCACGATATTTTCGAATTCACTTGCCCCAACAGGTCTTCACAAGCAGAATTTAGTGTCCAATGAAGGAAAGGTTGGCATGGGAATCGTTGAATTTGGTTCGATTTCGATTTCACTTGCCTCAGCATATATATATATATATATATATATATATATATATATATATATGAATCTTCATATGTGTGCACATAAGTTTGAAAGTTTTCAATCTGCATTTCACATGAAAATCATTCAGCCACAATAATGTTTGCTGATATTCCTTATCAATTGATCTTCTATTAGTTCCATACTTTTGCAGACAAGTGAAATGAACAATACTTTATATATATATATATATATATATATATATATATATATATATAAAAATCATGTAAGAGTTGGTGACAGGGAAAGCTCATATGTTTGCCCCACCAAAATGGTCAGGGAAATGAATAGATTGATATTTAAGATTAAATCCATGCAGATTATTTTAATAGTTAGTTGTTATTGAAGTAGTTTAGCTCTAGATTAGACTTTATTGACCATTTGGTATCATCAATGTGTTTACATCCCATTTGTGGCTGTTCCATTTGCTTTCTGAAACAAAGTATATTCAGGAATGCAATATAACAAGTTTTTACTTTTTATAACTTGGTGGACTTGGTGATTTGAGGGAGATTTGGCTGCTATTTCTTACATGTTATCAGATTATTAGCAAAGAAGCTCCCTTGTGAGCTTAGTTTATGGATGATATTTAGGTAGAATCTATAAAGAATTGGTGAAAATGTCATATAGTGTTTAGACAGACAAATATATTTACTTCCAAGGGTCAATGTCATAAAGTATCAATAAAAGAGAAAGAAAATTTGCAAAGAGTATTATAGTCCAAGATATAGACTTCTTTATTTTAAGAAGTAAGATATGTTCATCATAACTAGAATGCAGTGATCAACTTATTCAGTGACTGGTTTAACAGAACACTAAAAATGAAGCAGAAACATTAATACAGGAATACTTTACAACCAAATAACCTATACTAGTTCAACATAAATCCCTATTAATTCCATAACAAAATATACAATTAAGACTATAAAACAGTGTACTTTGCACCATTACAGCATTTATATTTACAGTATTTAAATACTCTCATGTATACACAAAGATACACCATTACAAAGTTTATAGACACAGTGTATGCAATAATACATCATTATAGTGTTTATAAACATGGAGTATATACTGATACATCATTGCAAAATTTATGGTCATCGTTTAGTCAGTGATATGCCATAACAGTTTGTAGACATGGCTTAGACAATGAGAGGAAGTAGTCATATTTAGACATTTTGGTGTCATAGTGTGTTACCATAGGAAGATTGAGCCAATTATTCTTTTGCAATACATGATCAATCATCCAGAAAGTAAAGGACACATCTACAATATGCCACTGGACAATTATATTAGCAGTCTGGCAACAGTATCTCTCTAAATCATTACAGATAAATGCAAATATAGTTGCAACATCAGGAAGTTTATTGACATTAAAATACTATTAGGACAGAAAGACCACAGCTGTTTGCAAGGTGAGTATTTTTTGGTTTACCTCTACAACTGGACTATCATTCTGCATTTCCAATGCAGTTGACAACTGCTTTCCAGATTACATAAATATGGGATCATGGAGCAATGGATTTCACTGACTGCTAATATAGTATAGTTCAAACTTCCTCTCAACTTTCCTGAAGGTAACATCAACAAAATAAAAACAATTTTATTCAGATGTAGATCATATCTGAATAAAAGATTAGTCACTACATAGACATATTTCACCTGAACCCCGTTTGATGAGATGCTTGTTTGATCAAAGTAATAATTAAATAGAGGTTCCTTTGATGAGAGAAGTC
>NC_142937.1:38454565-38474565 GCF_046866305.1 Octopus bimaculoides
CGACAAGAAGAAGAAGAAGAACAGCAGCTGCAGCAACGGTAGCAATGTCAACAACAAGGAAAAATAGCATCAATACTTTACTCTTTTACTTGTTTCAGTCATTTGGCTGCGGCCATGCTGGAGCACCACCTTTAGTCGAGCAAATCGACCCAAGGACTTATTCTTTGGAAGCCTAGTACTTATTCTATCGGTCTCTTTTACCAAACTGCTAAGTTACGGAGACGTAAACACACCAGCATTGGTTGTCAAGTGATGTTGGGGGGACAAACACAGTCAGACACACACACACATATATATATATAAATACATATATAGGACGAGCTTAACAGTTTGGCAAAACTGACCAATTGAATAAGTATTATGTTTAAAAAATTAACTACTGGGGTGTCCCAGCATGGCTTCAGTTCACTGACTGATACAAGTAAACCATAAAAGATAGGTGCAGGCGTGGCTGTGTGGTAAGAAGCTTGCTTCCCAACCACATGGTTCCAGGTTCAGTTCCACTGCATGACACTTTGGACAAGTATCTTCTTCTATAGTCTTCAGCCAACTAAAGCCTTGTGAGTGGATTTGGTAGACAGAAACTGAAAGAAGCCCTCTCTTTCTCCCTCTACCACTCTCTCTCTTCCCTTTACACCGGCATGGTCACATGCTTCCGGTCAATAATCCTTTCCTTCCTTGGCTTTCGCCAAGTAACACACGCCACCACTTTGTCTCTCTCGGTTCCGTGCCTCATCGCGTTCATACACACATAATTTTTCTCGTCTGGCCGTAAAGCCTTCTGTTTGTTTTCCTGTCTTGTTTTTTGTCCGCCACTACATTCCTCCATGGCTAGATTTAATTTGCGTATACAGATTTAATCTGCGATCCATGGGACGAGCCGTTTTAACGTTGCGTCCTGCCCGTAGCTCGTCGAAACGCCGGTGTTAAAACGTGGGTAGCTGATGAAGTAGAATGTTCTCTATGTGGCTCGTGTGTTCTCGTCTACGTTTGTTTGCAATGTCCTGTACCCAGATATGCACCTATACATACAGGTGGATGTCGGTATGCACATACCTGTACGTATATATGCATATACTCATTTACTTTTGTTTTTATATATATATATACATGTGTGTGTGTGTGTGTGTGTGTGTGTGTGTGTGTGTGTGTGTGTGTGTGTGTGCATGTTTGTATGTGTGCATTTGCTTAGATGAATAGAAAATGAGATAGACAAAGAGAGATGTAAGGATATGTAATGCAATGTATCCACAGCTGAGATAGATGTAAATTGAAAGTGAGAAAGAGAGGGGAGAAGATCAAGGAGAAAGATGAGGAGAGAGAGTGAGTGAGAGAGAGAGAGAGAGAGAGAGAGAGAGAGAGAGAGAGAGAGAGAGAGAGAGAGAGAGAGGGTAATAAAATATGATAGTGAAAGAGATAGGTATAACCTGAATAAGAGAGAAAAGGGAAGAAATAGAAATAGAGA
Source organism: Octopus bimaculoides (assembly GCF_046866305.1). Classification (NCBI taxonomy): domain Eukaryota; kingdom Metazoa; phylum Mollusca; class Cephalopoda; order Octopoda; family Octopodidae; genus Octopus; species Octopus bimaculoides. Next base: position 38,456,031 of record NC_142937.1, read on the forward strand.
TAAAGAGAAAAAGTGTTGGAAATGAAATGAAATGAAATGGTGGGAGGGATATTAATAACTTGAAAGAGAAAGAGAGAGAGAGAGAGAGAGGAGGAGGAGGAGGAGGGAATAAATTATAGTGAAAGTTAATAATATGTAATGGAAGTTGGGAGGTAGTTACTTGAATGAGAAGTTAATGTTAGAAAAAGAGACAGAAAGAGTTAAGAAAGAAAGAGGAAGTGAGGATGGAAATGAAATTTTGGTAAAGTGGGGGTGGTGATGTGGGCTAGGTATGAAAACCACCTATTTACGAAATAGTGTTCTCTCTTCCTATCATTGTATTTTATAGGAAATTACATTCCAAGAATAACAACAAAGTAACATTAAAAAAAGTAAATAAATATTGGCCCAACCCCCTCCTCTCGCCCTTACCTATTTACTCACCTCTCACTACCACTTCATCTCATTACCAATAACTTCCTCCTCCTCCTTTTTCTTCTTCTTCTTCTTCTTCTTCTTCTTCTTCTTCTTCTTCTTCTACCTCCTCCTTCTCCTCCTGTGGATTTCCCCTTCTTCCTCTCATGATACCAAGCAATATCCCAACTCCTTCTCCAGTCATCTCTCACTCTTCCTCTCACTTTCCTTCTCACTCTCTCTCTCTCATCATTGCTGTCATCATATTCTTACATTGAATGATGCAAAACCACTACCACCATCACCAATACTACAACCACTGTCACCACCACCACCACTGCAATCATTAACTCCTTTACCACCACTTTACTACTAATGCTACTACTACTACTACTACTACTACTACTACTACTACTACTGCTGCTGCTACTTTCATTATTAACACCATTACCACACTACGACGACCACCACCACCCCCTATTATCACCATTACCACTCCTATCATGAGCACTACTGCTACCACTACCACTACCACAAACATCACCACCGACATCACAAACTGCCACGCAAAACATTAACCCCCCACCACCATCACCGCTACAATCATCAGCATCACAACCACTACTTCCAAGACACTTACCAACATCACCACCACCACCATGATCATAACCATTGCCACAACCAATAACACTGTACTCAACCACATTGCCGTGACGCCAACTGCCACCATCACTATCACCTGTGCCAGTGCCATAACCACTACAAGCATCACCTTCATCAGCATCATCTTCACTGTCATCCTCATCATCGTTGCTACTACAACCATTCTGTTAGACATCAACTCCATAACTACCACTATTAACACCACAACCATTACGACGATGACGACAGCGAACAACAACAAAAACAACTAAAAAAACAACTGCGTCAACAACAATATCACAACAGGCAACATCCCACAACCACCAAGACTTATGCCACAACTGTTTCTTTCTTGCCCACAGGGGGCTAAACATTGAGGGGACAAACAAGGACAGACAAAGAGATTAAGTTGATTACATCGACCCAGAGAGTAAGTGGTACTTATTTAATCAACCTTGAAAGGATTAAAAGCAAGGTCAACCTCGGAGGAATTTGAACTCAGAATGTAACAGCAGACAAAATACCACTAAGTATTTCGCCCGGCGTGCTAACGATTCTGCCAGCTCGCTAAATAACAACCTTTATAACTGTGAAACCATCACCAGCATAGGTACTGCATGACTGCCACAACTATTGTACCACTTCTCCAAGAATCACTAGAGGACCATCATTCATACAACCACCAGCACCAATAGTAGTAGCACCACCATCGCCACCACCACCACCACTACCATCACCACCGCCACCACCACTATCACCAAAGTCTTTTGCACCTGTCATGTTTAGGTAGTTTATTCATAATTAAATTATCGCTTATATTTCATATAGATAGAACTTCATGAAGAAAATTTTGGAGGCCACCAAAGTGGACACTGCTAATAGGATGACATATTTGCTATATACTTCAAGGCACTCATTGGTCTTCAATATCATTATCAATGATATTTTCATTGATAGTTATCTTCCCAGACGTTGTGATTCACCAGCTGAGTGTAGCAACAAGGACCATGAAGTACAAGCATCCCAAGTCTTAAGACAACTGGTGTTACTGGTAAATCATCGAAGGACCTTATCAAAATGATTACAACAGTAGTTGAAATGATGGGTAGACTATTCTCTACATAATGGCTGTAAAAGTAAATTGGTTTGGCCATTGTAGCAAAGCCTTGTTTGCTAGTGCCACTGAGACAGAAACAATAAAGACACAATATTGCCCAAAAACGTTTTAAATTTACTAAAAAGCATGTTATGATATTTTTTACTCATCGGAATCTTGACACACCTTTTGAACAAACAGTGGCACATTAGTTTGATTCTGAACATACTTTACATGTAGAGTTAAAAATTACTATCACACTTCTCATCCCATGGGAATCTGATAATTACTGTTGTGTCATATGTGAGAAGTTTTTAAAACGTTATGTTTTAAAGTTAGTTTAGCAATAATAAATCCTTAATATATTTTTCAACTTGTTTAATAAATAATATTTCGGTATTTTACAATTAGGAATAAATTATTTTTTTAAATGTTCAGTCATTAGTATAAAGTTTCCAAAAGCCTTAAAATATGTTACCCACTTTAACATTTCATTCAATTATGTTGTTCTAAAGAATTTTTCATACATATCCCAAGTAACAATAATTATCATGCAGGAGTGGCTGTGTGCTAAGAAGCTTGCTTCCCAACCACACGGTTCCAGGTTCAGTCCCACTGCATGACACCACACCTTGGGCAAGTGTTTTCTACTATGGCCTCGTGCCAACCAAAGCCTTGCGAGTGGATTTGGAAGATGGAAACAAAAGAAGCTCATCGTATATATACACACACACACATATATATACACATATATATATATATATATATATATATATATGTATTTGTGTGTCTGTGTTTGTCCCCCCACCATCATTTGACAACTGATGTTGCTGTGTTTGCACCACTGTAACTTAGTGGATCAGCAAGAGAGACCCAATAGAATAAGTACTAGGTTTACAAAGAATAAGTCCTGGGGTTGATTTATTTGACTAAAGGCAATGCTCCAGCATGGCTGCAGTCAAATGACTGAAACAAGTAAAAGAATAAAAATCTGTTAATGATCCTTTTATCACTGCTTCAATAAATATGGTCAGACACATGCTTCCCTAATGCCGTCAAATAATACAGTAATGTGACCAGAATTGTCTCTCACAATTCTCAAAGTAATAGAAACTAGTGGAATAACCAGACTCATATTGTTTTCAATTATCATGTAATCATTTCAAATTAGCTTTACAATGTTTTATGAACTAAATATCTTAACCTTAATTTACCTATCTTCTTGTCTATATTTCTGCCACACCACTTTTACTTTTTGTTAGCTTTTTACTTCACCTTGCATTAAATACGTAATGAAACCTGTTGATCTTTTAGATCACTTTTGTTATAAGGGTTGCTTTGACTAACCACATTTTGTGGAACTAATTTTTCTATAAAAGTACATGGGAATCTAGTTTCTCTTTCCTATTTGGCTTCATTCACTCAACCTGTTTCTCACTTTATTTTGGCAATAATCATGCTAGGTCTAATTTTGCTTTCACTTTCCACATAACTAATAGTTAAATTCTGCTTTGGCACAGCCTTGACAGAATTTCTGCAAGTAAGTGTGTACATGCTTGTTTAACTAAGATTTTTAATGACTTCTATTTACATTTCACTCATTTAAATTTATAATACAAATTATTGAATTGATATTAAAACAGGAAAACATTTACATAATTTTCCTTTAACATTTCGATTGTATAAATTATATAAGTCACTTATTGGATGTACATTTTCATGAATACATCATGTAAAATTTTGCAAATTAATATCTTGAAATCTATATTTATCTTGTATTCTGAAGTCATGCATTACAGAAATTCTGTTGTACTTGTATTCTGAAGCCATATATTACAGAAATTCTGTTATATTATAATAATAGCAAGAACCACTAAGAACTATTTTCTCTGTTGGTAAATAGGAAAATAAGGAAAATTATATACAAAAATTTTTATTGTTATATTTAAAGCTGAACCTTTTAAAATTGTTTATAAATAAATTAAAATTAACAGTACTGCAGTATTGCAGTGCAATCAAATATGCCTACTACACACACATATATATTATAGGCTGACTGAAATTAATATAATCACTGTTGCCATTCATGTTCTTTCAAATATTTTGAAGTTATCTCCCTTGCATTTTGAGCAAGAAATATTGAAGTTAATTGCTTTTCTCTTCATTATGGTCGTACTTTCAATTGATTAAATATTTTGGGGGTTCACTAGATTAAGTGTGCGAACAGCTGTTTTAGTCTTGGTCAAGACATTAAACTGCATTAAAATGGGCTAAGAAGTCAGGAGTTTTGGGGAGTTTTGGGTTCTCTGATTAGTAGATAAGTGGGCCCTGCGCCTCAAAGGCAAACACTGGAAAGTAAAAGACTAGTGGAATAGCCAGAAAATAAACAAGCAGAAAACATCGTAAGAATTCAGGATCTGGCATGGATATATGTGATTACCAGTGCCAATATATTCTGTCATTCTAAAGTATGTATGTGTAAACCTAAGTTTTACTGAATCAGATCAAAATGTAGCTCAGCAAATTGCAGATTTATCTCCCTTGCCTTTTTGGTATTGTCACTGATTTTTCTTTCCCTTTCCATTACAGGTGTAATTTCAATTGCTTAAACATTTCTAGGGGTATTTGAGAACCAATTCAAGTTTATGTTAGTGATACTGTGTTGTACTTTTTACACTGTTGCATAATGTAACCATTTTCTGGCCAGTCTACTCCTCAAAATCAGAATTGAGGTTTTAATCCTTAAATCCCAAACAGTAATAACTTTTGGGACATCCTTTTTGCCTTTATCCTGCAATACATATCCTGAATGAAGAATCTATTTCGAAACTGTAGCTGAAACTGATATTTCATATTTAATATTAAGTTATATATTTTATTTATGCTTTATGCATGTAAACTGAACTATCTGTTTTTGGTAAATGTAATATTCTCATAATGGTATGGCATTTTTGCAGTGTCATTTGGATTTATAGCAGTGTTCATGACCAGATAGGCAAACCATAAAAATACTGATTCTAAAAAAACATCATAAAGGGGGAAAAAACAAGTCTATTTATTGACAGTCTTTTTCCTGTCACTCATATTCTGTAGATAGAATAATTTTCTTCATGTTTTGGTTCTAAATTTTGTAGTTTTATTGCAACTTGAAGGCTATTTTACCAAAATATATATTTGTCCACTTTTGTAACTTTTGCGTTTCCATTCATCTCTGTCAGCACATATTTTAATGCACATAAAATGCCACTAAAAAACACCATGTAAAAAAAATTCTAATCAAATATTTGAAAGATTCTAATCAAATCTTTCAAGTTCCATTTTATTCTTCCTTGTTAATCTGTTATTCTGTTTTTGTTAATTCAAATGACTTCTGTAGTCAAAGAAATGAATAGTTGTTTAGTCACAGGACAACTTTGCTTGAGCAAATCTATTATCAAATACTTTCCTACCATGAACATCCCCATCATTTTCATATTATAGGAATACATTGTCCAGTGTGTTGTTTCTTTAAAAGGTATGATACAATTTGAAGGACAGGATATTTGGCTGCTATTCTTAGTAGATCATGTAACTGAGTAAATACAATCACTTGCAGACAAATGCAGGGTTTCTTCTAGTTTGCCATTTATACAGAATGATCATTTCTCTTCAGAACAAACCACAGAATGCCACTAGTGTTTGCTATTCATTGGTACTTGAATTTCAGAAAAAAAAACCCCTTCCATTGGCACTTCAAACACTGAACACTTTACAAGTAAACAGAATATATATAGTGACGCTTCTGTGAAAAATAATAGTCAAATTACTTTTAAATCTTCCTGTAACATTTAAAAACAGGAAAATAGCTTAGACATCATCTATGTGTTCATACTCCAGTTTTCATATATAATAATTATGTAGCAGGTATTCTATTTAAAGAAGTAAAAGATCATATGACCACAATTTTTAACACTGAGTCTACCTTCAAACAACTGACTTATGATCAAAAACGCCCTAGCTGTGAGCACTATGTCTCTTGTTTTCAGATACAATATATAAAGGACTACATTATTAAGTTTATTTTATCTTGTGTAAGATATAGTTTGTAATAAGATATAATATGATGAATATTTGCATGTTGTTTCTAGCAGATAAGCAACCACTTAAAACTTCCATCTTTAGCTTAAAACTCCATGTGGTTGGTGATCTTTGTGTCAAGATTTTATCATCTGCTTTCGTGAGGCTTACATTGTCTGGAACACATATTAGAGCATCAGATGAAAAGTGTTGTATTTGTTCCAGAGTTTTACTTTCCAAGTTCAAATGCTACCTTATATCAACTTTAATTTTCATACTTCTAGGGTTGGCAAGGTAAACAAATATAAAGCAGTGGATTTGCTGAATCATTAGAGCATTGACCAAAACGGTATGTAGTATTTGTTCTGGCTCTTTATGTTCTAGATTCAAATTCTTCTATGACATTGGTGCCAAACTACATCAGCCCTTAACATTTCCTTGGATAACATCAATGACATAGAGAGTAGGGATACCTGAAACATGTGCAACTGCTGGTAATAATAAATAAAAAAACATGCCAAGATTTTTGTACATGAGAGGACCATTTCAGATGCATACATATATTATGGCCCAACCTACTGGAAATAGTATTCCCCCTACTGGAAATAGTATTCAATCTAAATCTCATTCATGTTTTATTATACTGTCTTAGGAAATGTAGAACATGTAGAATAATGTTGTATCTGATGGGAAAGCAAAAATGTTAGTGTATTTTCTGGTATACAAGTTGAATTTCTAAGACTAAAACTTAATAGCAAAAAGATAAGTTGACTAATACATTGAAATGACTTTGAAGGGCCAAAAATTCTATGTAAAATGCTGCAGGATTTGAAAAGATAATGACAATGTTTGATTATGTTTACATTTTATACTTCATCATTTTGTATGCTTGGAAATGTGGTAACAAAAGGTTTGTTTGATAAGAGCTGCACCAGCTATAATATTAATGCATTAACAAAAATATCAGTACAATAACTGTAAAACCAGTGCATCAATGCTAATGTCAGTACAACAATAAGTGCAGTAACAGCAACTATAAGAGGAGTCACAGAATAATTTTTCTCATTGTGATTCCTGTAACATATTATTTATGAATTGTCCTTATACTGTTCAATGTCTTTCAAGAACAATTCCTAATTATACAAACAATCCTAGATTTCCAAACTCATACTGCAAAAATGATTGCTTCTAATTCCAGTACAAGGCCAGCAACTTTCAGGGGATGGATTTGTCACTTGCATCGACCCCCATCCTCTATTATTACACTGCTGAATGTCTAGTGGTTAGGGGATTGCATTCATGATTTCAAGGTATTGGTTTCGACTCTTGGATCAGGTGGTATGTTGCGTTCTTGAGCAAAACACTAAATTTTATATTGCTTTATGATCAGTTTGACAGCTGATGTGTGACACACTGTGCAATACTATAGAGAATGTTAAATAAACATAGGGAGTGAGCTGATGTACAATACAAACATTTGACCAATATAAGTAAATAATCTGTGCAGATTGTCCAGCAAAAAATTTGTAGAACCCTCATCGGTCATTTATGACAGGAGAGTACACAAAGTATTACACAAGTGCTTTCCTTTTATCCAATCCAAAAGAATGAATGAATGAGTTGACGACTACTAGATTTCAACTCAGATTGTAAAGATTCACAAGAGCCAGAAAACCTGTTTTCTTTTTTGCCATAAGTCTTCTGATTCAATTGATTCATTAACCTGGTACTTGCAGAAATAAAAGAAGTACACAGTATTGACTAGGAATATAAATAATTAAGCAACTCAAATATCTGATAATAATGTCAATTCACTATTCTGTGTGGTATCTTGATGATTGTTTTCTAAATTTCTTGTAATTTGGATTAGAACTTTCTTCTGATATAATTTTATCATTTATATTTATGACATTTATAATATGTATCATTAAATTCCCTAAGTATATATATATAGTAATAATATTAGGGAATAAAGATTTATTCCAACCTTACAGGCAAAAATCGGGATAATATTACACCGCGTTTTGTAATATATAATATATATGTATATAACTAATTTAGAGACGAACCACCATTCTACAATTCAGTCAACTCAGAACCCGTCCAAATCCATGCTGAGAGGCATATACCATATTAATATTTATCTAAGATTTTAATCTAAAATTTTTAAATTTTAAATTTAAATAATATATCATAAATATATCATATAAAGAAACACTCATCATAAAAATATTAATTAAAAAATTTTTTTAATATTTTTTAAAATTTAAAAATCAAAATTATAATTTGGACAGTAAAAATCAATACAATAATATATAGTATGAAAGTATAAATGTATAAAAGTCAGTGCTAGTACATAGATTATGCGCGTTTCATGGCTGAAATAGGACTATATAAAATCATAAGCAAATTCTATCCAAGTTCATTAGAACGGGGAAATGATTTTACACCCAAAATCAGTTACTCTTCTGGTGAAATCCCTAAGAAAATACTTAAATCATTCAAGGAATAAACATAAACATGAGAAATAAAGATATATATATAGAGACAAAATCTGTAAACTAATCCCTACATTAACGATATTAATATAGTTATTAAGAGTTGCAATCTAAAAATATTATAGTAAACAAGGTTAAAACATTGAGGAATAAGTAGATAATAGAAAAAAATGTGTTAGTGTACAAAGTTACTAACAGACGTATGTCAATATTGTTTAGAAAATTAAAATAAGAAAACATGACTTACCTGCCGGCTGTTAACTGTAAATAAACCAAAATGGCCGTGCTATAGAATTTATACTAAAAGGTCTCGTGATAGATATGGCGTCTATTACCCAGAAGTACATGCGTATTATAATTACTAAAATAATAACGAAAATATCGAAAAAGAAAATCTACCTAAAATAAAAAGTTTCTTGAGGATTAAAAATGCTAAAATACTTAAACTCGCAAATTAACGCAGAATAATAACTATACCACATACGAATATTCTATATAACGTAAATAATGTTAAGAAAACTTTGCAAAAGACCGCTCATATTATCGTTGAATACTTTATAGTCAAAGGTTAAATCATTATGGAAGAAGTAAAAAAAAATAGTAAAAAAATGTGTTAGTGTAATGAGTTAACAAAAGACGCATGTCAATATTGTTAAGAAAATTAACATTAGAAAATATAACTTATTTGCCGGCAATTTACCGGAGATAAACTAAACAGGGAGTACCTTAGAATTCTCACGTAATAAACATGGCGTCTATTACAAGAGGTAAATACGTATTATAATTACTAAAATAATAACGAAAACATCGAAAAAGAAAATCTACCTAAAATAAAAAGTTTAGTGAAGATTAATAATATTAAAATACTTAAAACTCTCTGATTTACGCAGAATAATAACTATACCACATACGAATATTATATATTACTTAAATAATACTATGAAATATTGTAAAAGACTGCTCATATTATCGTTGAATACTTAAAGTAAAGGTAGTTATACGTTCTAATTTTGTATAATATTGTGATGATTAAAGCGTATTCTAAAGCTAATTAGATGTATTTCACGCTACTGATCATAACTATAAGTTGGTACCTAATCTTATGCCTAGATAGATAAATAAGTTGGCGCATGAGTGGCTGTGTGGTAAGTAGCTTGCTTACCAACCATATGGTTCCGGGTTCATTCCCACTGGGTGGCACCTTGTGAGTGGATTTGGTAGACGGAAACTGAAAGAATCCCGTCATATATATATATATATATATATATATATATATATATATATATATATATATATATATATATGTATATATATGTGTGTGTGTGTATGTATACATGTGTGTGTGTTTGTGTGTCTGTGTTTGTCCCCCCACCATCGCTTGACAACCGATGCTGGTGTGTTTACGTCCCCGCAACTTAGCGGTTCGGCAACAGAGACCGATATAATAAGTGCTAGGCTTCCAAAGAATGAATCCTGCGGTCGATCTGATTGACTAAAGGCGGTGCTCCAGCATGACCACAGTCAAATGACTGAAACAAATAATCGAGTAAAGGAGTATATAAGTAATTTAATTTATGTCTGCATTTAGTATTACGTTCATCATGGGAGTTAATCAATTTTTTATTGGCTAATAATATCTTATTAAATTCGTTAGTACATGATAAGCAGAATTTATTCGCTATCCTATATGATTTCACCTTGCAAACTATTTCCCATTTTAACTCGTATTCTATTCTTTTTGATTTAAGTTCCCAAATGTATTTAGTAAGGCCCGTAGAATTCATATGTTGGGCCACCCGGGATTTAATTTTATTGGAAGTCGATCCAATGTAGGTAGTATTTCTGTTATTATTATCACTACAGTTATCATCCTTCAAAATTACTATACATTTATATACTACGTCCTCAACATTACATCTATTATTATATTTACATTTAGTCTTATCTCTACACTTACAATCAATTATATTTTGGACTCTTGTATTATCTTTTTGTTTTAGTTTTTGTTTCTTATATTTCCAACACTTTGTGGCAACCTAGCACGTGCATACATATCATCATCATCATTGTTTAAATATATGTATGTGTGTGTATAATATATGTAAGTGTGCATATATATATATATATATATATATATATATATATATATATATATATATATGGGCATGTGTGTATACCGTAAATCCTCGAGTATAGTCCACCCTTGAGTATAATACGCAAGGGATTTTTAGGGGACTGTACATCTGAAAAACCTAAACCTTGTGTATAATATGCACCCCTTCTCTAACTTGAGTCAAGGAGGTCTATATAACGTCCTTGGTTTGGAAACATATATACAGTAACGTCCTTTAGTATTATTGTATATATAACATAATGTGTAGCTTTTTGTGCACTTTGCAGAAAATAAAGAAATAACAGTGAAAAATAAATATTAAGTAAATTGCCTTTACACATCACAAAATGCGTCTGAATAAACATTGCCAGATAGCAACTAGAGACTCGGACATTGCTTAGAAAATATTTTTCATTTTGAACCTTGTATATAGTGCGCACTATGGATTTTGACCTTTAAATTTTGGGGAAAAATGCAGACTATACTCGAGGATTTACGGTATGTATATATACTATAAATTAAAACTGGCCCCAAAAAACAGTGACAAGCTAGATCTCTAACAAGTCTTTCTTCCTGATACCTTAGTAGCTTCTAAGCTGAAGTGTAGACTGCATGTTCTTTGTCTACCTCCTTACCTTCTTGGAGGCTTTAGGCAAAATTTTACTAATGTGTCCATCTGTTTTAATTTAATTCAATTCTATGTCTTTATACAGGTGAGGATTGCTCTGCATTTAAATTGATGTAATGACTACATTCTTCAATTAAATGGAGTTGCTTGAAACGATCGTACTGCATTACCTCTGGTTATCCTTGTTGCTTATTTTGATTACACACACACACACACACACACACATATATATATATATTCACATATCAGATTTATTCAACAAACTACAAAGTATTTCAACAATGAGCAATATTCTGGAAATATTTCATTTTGAAAATTTTCAAAGAGTTCAGGTAGATGTGTATGAGAGAAAAGGACAATGAGATGGAGTCCTAGAAATAAAACGAGAGTAAATTAAAGGGTAATATATGGCGGGTCACAAGTGGGAGAATGAGAAATGTGCACAGAGGGAATGGGGTGGTGTGGAGGATGGGGGTCGGTGGAGCGATGGTTATGAGATAATAATGGTATTTCATGAATACAAGGTAAAAAGTGTATTTGGAGTTTACACGAGTTCACAAATTGATGAACACGATTAAATCAATATGTATGTACATATGTAGAGACATATGTGAAAATATGTATATATATATATATATATATATATATATATATATATATATATATAGCTTAGCATTCTGCCTTATTATTATTTTTCATTTTCCTATATATATATATATATATATATATATATATATATATATATAGGAAAATGTACATGTATATATATATATATATATATATATATATATATATATATATATATATGAAAATATATGCAGATAATGAGTATATCATACTGATATACTTACATATTTTTGTATATACATAAACACATGCACACACAGATACACACACATATGTTTGTATTTTGTATGTATACAGGTATACAAAAGAAGATACATACATAGAAACCTATGAACATTCACATATGCATACGCAAGTATATTATATGAGAGATTGTGTTTATCTTTATATCTACCCATTTGTATTGGAATAAAAAGAAACAGGAGTTATGTTATTCAATTTGGTCTTTGGTCAGCAAATATTTCTGCGGCTAAATTGTAAATTGTAAACATTAGAGTCAGCAAGGACAATAAAAGAAAAAGATACAACTAGTAACAACAAAAATAATAATTATATAAACGATGATGATGATGTCTAGCTAAGAAAGAGATTTTTACATCGCTATAAAATATGGATGGATATTTCTAGATACTTTAGCATATGAAACACATTGATAACTATTTACGGTATTTATCAGCAAGCAAACTGATAGAATAATAGGCAAGTAATCATATCACATCTAATCCCAAATGGCGCCCTTATCTACAGAGGTTTTATCCCTTATTATAAGGTTCTACACCAGGGAGCGCAATAATGATTAAAGCCATAACAGATTAATAATTAACTTATCACTTAGTATAGCCTGGTTACATACAAACATTTCTTTTTGCTGTTTATCTAAACACTTCATTGGTTGCATGTATATAAGTATAAATACATGTGTGTGTGTGTATGTGTATATACATATACATTCATGTATGGTTGTGTACATATGTGTAAGTGTACATATACATGTATATATATATATAATCATAAACATCCTTTTGAATCTATTTTTCCATGCTGGCATGGGTTGAACAGGTTATAACAAATTGGGTTAATTCTCCTTCAGAGTGTTTGCTCTTAAGGATTGGTTGGAGACTGTGTATCACTCATATGTTCTATTTCTGGTATAATTTCTCTCTCTACTTCTAACCATTTCATACAGAGTGCATTGGGTAAATTATACTTATATAATCGTCTCTATACTACAGATGCTGTCATGTCTTTGTCAAGGTTAAAGGTACCATCAACTCTACCTTTATTTATTCTTCCCAATTTACTGAGTGTACTTGGTGCACGTATTGTGGTAACTGTACTAGAGAGGTTGTCTTACCCCGAGGAGGGTTTAAAGAATCCAATCTACCCAACATTGCCTTCATTTGATTGTCTGCAACTGAAGTCTGCTTCATTCCTGATAGATAGGAGCAAGAGTAATGAAAGAGAACCAGAGGGAGAAAAATGAGGAGAGTGATGGAGTAGAGAGAGAGAGAGTACGGAAAAAGTGAGAGAAAGATTGATAAAGAACTGCATAATGATTGTTGATTAAGAGATGCAGTTGAAAGAGAGTGAGTGGCATAAAGGAAGAAGAGAGAGAAATGCAGAGGTAGAAGGGATGTTTTAGGAGGGAAACAGGGTTATAGATGAGGGAGTAATGAAAGTGAGCATGTATGTGTGTGTGTGTTTGTGAGAGAGAGAGGAGGAAGAAGGAGTGAGAGAAAGAGAGACGGAGAGAAAGAGTGACGGTTAGAGAGAGAGAGAGAGAGAGAGAGAGAGAGAGAGAGAGAGAGAGAGAGAGAGAGAGAGAGAGAGCAATGCATAGTAATGAAGTTGATTGATTGTAAGAGTGTAGGAGTGATGGATGTTAATAATGAGTTATGTAGAATGAGTGATGGAATAGAGAGAGAGAGAGAGAGAGAGAGAGAGAGAGAGAAAGAGAGAGAGAGAGGGATTGATAGATTGTAGAGTAACATGAGATGATGTATTTTGCTAAAGAACACAATACACCACCCAGTTCAGGAATGGAAACCACTATCTAACCACTAGGCCATGCACCCTCACTATACATAAGTATAATCATACAAACTTTGACTATTTCTGTACATAATACAACTTCAACCTAACTTAATTTTCGTTTTCGAGTGGCACATTATTAGATTTGAGAATAAATTACAGCCAGGTTATATCATGATACTGCAAGAACAGAATTATTAAGGAGAAAATGTGCCATGTTTTCTTGGTGAACAGTGGTTATCTCATGCACCCAGAATACCTTGATATAACTATTTACTTGGTTATTTCTGTTTGTTATACTTTAAATCATATGTTGAGTAATGTTTACTTGTTCATTATAGACAACGTGTGTGTGCATGTATGTGTGTTTTCTTATTACTTTTAGTTTGTAGGGAAGGTGAAAAAAACCCTTAGACGTTTAGTGGCCTCGAAGCCTGGTAGGCTGGAGATAGGAATGTATTCTTCGACCAGGATCCTGGAGCGAATGTTTGCAACAGAAGAGATTTTTCTAAAGGTACCACAAGTGGCAGATGGTGGTTCTAAGCTGGGCAGTGTGCTACGTCATCATCATCATCATCGTCGTAATCATTGTTTAGCATGTGCATTCCGTGCTGGTAGACGATTTGACGTGGAGTTGGCTAGCAGGGAACCGTCTAGACTCCAGCTGCCTGGCATGGTATGGTTTCTATGACTGGATGCCCTTTCTAATACAAACCACTTAACAGAGCGTGCTGAGTGCTTTTTATGTGCCACTGGCATCAACACAGCCCTGACACAGGTGATTTTTATGGGGCCCTAGCACCTGAAAGGACAAGCCTGTATGTGTCAGAGACAGCAATTTTTACTTAGCTTGCATAATATGTCTTATCAAGTACAAGTACACCAACCATTAATTTAATGTGTGGTATACTCAGTCCATTGCCTGACATTGGACGAACATCAACATGAAAAACAACACCAAGACCACTACTAGAAACAACAACAACAAGAGCATTATCAATACAGACACCATCAGCAGCGGCAGCAGCAACAACAACAGCAGCAGCACAATCACTACCAGAAGCAAAGCCAACACCACTACCACAACCATCACCTCTACTATCATCAATGACTTCATCAACAACATGAACAACAGCGACCCCTAGATACCCACCACCACCACCACTACCACCACTATCAACAACAACAACAACAGTAGCAGCAGAAACAGCAGCCACCACCTACGAAGATAACAATATTTTTTGTTTAGTATATTGTTCCATTTACTATATTAACAATGTAAAACTAATTTATTGATATTTGGCATCAAGTCCTCATTATCAACTTAACTCTAAGTCAAGAGACTAATTACTAAAATTAAGTTCACCCTCACAGATAATAATTGATCTCTTTTATTATTTATTGTATTTTTTGTATTTACATCATTGTATCACAATATTTATTTTATGTCTACTACAAACACACACATGCATACGAATATACATACATATGTATGTATTCATGTGCATGTATGTGTGTGTGTGTAAATTCTTTTATTGTTTTATTCATTAATTATGTATATATGTTTATTTATTATATATATTTCATGGTTATTTGATTTGTTTTGTCTGTTTTCATTTTCGCTTTCCTATCTCCCAAAGGTTGAGAATTCCTTTGTGTGGAAGGGAGCAGAAGGACTGAGAGAGCAAGAGAGAGATGGGTGAGAGAGTGAAAGCGAGTGAGAAAGAAAAAAGGCCAAATATTAGTGTGTATTTGTGCATGCACACACACACACACACACAAATATATATATAACTATTATAGATATTGACCTGTATATCAGAAATATGCATATACATACTTACACACACACACACATATGTATATGTGTATACATACATGCACATGCACAAATATATATGCATGCATTTATATACATATATTTGTATGCATATAAATGTTTGTTTGTGTTATTGTTGTAGAGTAATGGTCAGCCAATAGTGGACATTGTAATGTAAAAGATTTAACCTTTGACTTCCATCACAGTCCATTATATCCCTATATTAATGAAAACCAACTGTTAATGTAACTTCTCAGTAGAACCATATTCTCGGCAGAACACCATAAATGCCCGTATGTCTTCCAGTGTTGCATAGCTGCTAAACATACCATTACTACCATTTTGTTGTTGGTTTCGTCTAGCCCTATGTATAGACTGGTTTTGCAGGTCTTTCATAAAAAGACTTTCAGCTTTGACTGCAGAATTTCTGTTCTTTTTTTGTGCATCCGTAACTATATGGCAGAGTAGAGCAAAGTGTTGCTGAGAAGCCACTCAAATTTGCTTGGAACCTTGCAGTACACATTCATCCCGATCTTGCAAAGATTGAATTGTGGCCTTGTTGCTACACCACAGCTCCACAACCTAAGTCCATTAAGCAGTTTTCATTTTTCCTTAATTTAGCACATAAGCTCTTTCATTGACAATACATTCTTTGTGTTTTGTATTGAAGAAATGGTTGAAGGCTATTCTTACAACAAACACATTTGCAGTAAGGCCATTTCTAATTGCCTCTAATTTTATAAGCAGCAAGAAGTCGAAGAAATACAAAAACGTGAAATATTCATTCCAAAAAGGTATCATGGTAGCAACAAAACTTTTCCCTTTTTCAAATTGACGAGTTGTTTTGCTCGTCTCAACGTGATGGGGTTCTCGTCCGGAATTATATACTGAGCACTTTGTTTTGGATACTTCTTGCAAATGAGCTAGTTTTTTTTTTATGATGCTGCTGCAGGTGTATGTGACTGACATAGAAAAGACGGCACATGGGTGAAAATAGCATCAACTTAATTAGTGTCGTTGTGATTTGTGGTTGTCGTCTTACTAATGATGTGGCAATGACAATATTAGTGATGGTAGTGGTGGTGGTGGACGGTGCTGTTGCTGCTGCTGATGATGAGGAAGATGGCGGTGAGGAAAAAAGGTGCGAGTACTTTATTAGTATAGAAAATCTTATGAACGTACTTTACCTCTCTCGAGACTACCAAGCTTGAAAATACTCCCATTCTTGCTGTTTTTTAATGTTTTTCTCCTTTTCTATGTGGTTTTGTTGTTGTTGTTGGTGGTGATGCTGCTGTAATGTCATCATTATCTGGCTTTATGTTACTTTGTTTTTACTTTTTCACTCTTATGTTTCGTTCTGTTAAATATTATAATAAAATGGTTCTGCACCATTTTCTTTCCAGAAAAATTATAATTTCATAGAATGGACAAATTTCAAAATGACTATACTTAAACGAAACAGAAGTACACGTCTTCCCAAATAGCAATAAAATTTCACAAATAGGCAGTCGAAGAGGTAGGAAAATGATAGATTTAAGCAAAAATTTAAAGAACCCATAATCAGTATCTCTTCCTATTCAGTAGTCAATACAACAAGGATGACAATAAAAAAAAGAGCGACAATAATAATAACGAAAAGAGTGTCAATAACAATAATAACAAAAACAACAAAAAGAAATGTTTCAAAATTTGGTAAAAAAAAACAGCAATATTAGGTGAGGGTGTGAGTGATTACATTGACCACAGTATTTATTTTACTAACCCCAAAAGGATAAAAGGTAAAGTCGACCTTAGCGGAATTTGAACTGAGAACGTAAAAATCTAGAAGAAATCCCGTTAAGTATTTTATCCAATACGCCAACACAAGACTAGAACTTTAGAGAAAAGAGAAGAATTAGTTATATACTTCTCAGAACTTGATGGTGCTGTATTTTATTGAACCTGGATAGATGAAAGACAAAGTTGACCTCCACATCATTTGATAATAGATGGTAAGGAGCTTTTCTGTTGAAGTTACAGTTTTTGAAAAAAAAAAAAGAAAAACAGAAACAATCAGGAGCAGGGAGAGGGGTTGCAAAAAATTCATAATTTCTCAAATGTTCTTTTTTATAGCATATAAATGTACTTGTGGGGAAAATATTGAAAGACATCAGTACATGCGAGAGTGATAAAGAAACGAGGAGGGTTGTCTTTGGATGGGCTAGAAACAACAACCAAATTCCCCTTAAGTCACTTTTCCCTCTGAAAATATTAAACACTTCGTAAATTTCTTTTTTACCGAAAATGCTCTTCCCATGGTTTCGAAGTACAAAAAAAAAAAAAATTGGCCAACATAGGTCCGGAGTGCGATGATTAGGTAGGAGGTGTAAGAAAAAGAGTTTTCAAAATTTTTTAATACAAAATGCCCCCACCCCACCACACCCCACCCCACCCCACCCCACCCCACCCAATCATTTCGAAGGCTGTAGTTTAAAAAAAAATGGGGAAAATCTCCGAAAATATTTTCCCCACAAATTTCTTTATAATCGTAATCTATTCCGTTTGAAATGGATTTGTATAATTTTTCATTAAAAGATACCATCTTCCTGAAGTTATAAGGGAAAAAAGTCAGATTGTGTAAATTGTCTGAAAC
>NC_142937.1:38479565-38482065 GCF_046866305.1 Octopus bimaculoides
GCAGTTATAAGACATTAGCGTTTATAACGCCACTGTAACCACGAACACTAAAACACCAAAATGGTGAAAATCAAGCCAGTTCAAACCACAATATAACTAACACGCATACTTTTCACAACCAATACAGGAAAAATAATACTTCACTACCTAAACTCATATGGACAATCATGTTCACAACTACACATTTTGACATTAATTGGAAAGTATTGTCTTACGCACCACCATACCAAAGAAACAACGATCTCTGTCACATCTCTACCGATGAAACCTATCATATACTCTTATTAAGGAGCCATATACCGAATGGTAACTACGAATTAGTCTCTTCTTGCGAACATAAGATCTTCAAAGCTTTAAACCTCTATATATACGTCAATGCACCATCATTGTGATTATCTATATGTATGCTTACGGTGGTGTATTTGCATACGTGTATTTCTACACATTGAGATAAACAAACACACACACACACATATTAATAGTGTTCATATGTAAATGTGAGATGTGTGTGCGTATGCATCATTTGTAGAGAATGTTCCGAAGTGATGACACGTGGGTCCAGTTCTATCGTTGACCCTAAGAAAAAATTTTTATAAAAATATGTATTCTCACATTGTTTGTATCTTGTATTTTTATTTCTCGTTTGTACACTCATACATCTCTCACGTCTTCCTCACTCTCCGCATTTATATATATATATATGTGTGTGTGTGTGTGTGTGTGTGTGTGTGTGTGTGTGTGTGAAATCACACACACACACACACAAAAGCGAAGTTGGTATATATGTGTGTATGTTTCTAAAAACCAACTTCGCTCTTGGAAAATCACACAGCTTCAAAATGAATTTGTATATCAATATTTGGATATCAATATCATTTTTCTCTTTTTCCTTTTTAAAAAATGCTTCCTATAGTCATTTATTTAGATAAAATCGTTCTTGAAGTTGCTTATTATGTATCTTTTTCATTATAGATCATTATATATTTATCTACTAGCCTATTAGAACATCCGTTAGTGACAAGTGTCTGTTACAATTCTATTTGTTTTGATGTTTAGAATTTCTCTTTTGGCAGATGTTTGTTTATTAGAATGTCTTAAGTAGACTCTTAATCATTGTTGCTGCTATATTACACTGGACACCGACTCAAACCATTTAAATATTTACATTTGTTACTAACGTTTAATACATGCTAAAGTAGTAAATTTATTATTATTGTTGTTGTTTTTGTTATTATTATCATTATTTAATATTGACATTACAAGAACTGGTCGTAATATGTATACTAAATTGTAGAGAACATACAAGAATAAATTTGCCATAGTTTAAACTTCCAGAAGAACTGCATTTATTTATGGTTTACTCTTCAGCATCTGTTAACATCTATATCTTGTGTAATCGTCATCTATAAGAATGACAGAAAAATTACCCAGGTACACCTTCTGTATATAGAACCAATAGGGTGCTACTTTAGCGTGCGGTTTACCGCAGTATCCTGTCTACGCTGTGAAACTATTTTTAGCGTGTAGTCTACCTTTTCTGACCCTCTTATATGTATGTATGTACAGGTTTACCTACAGGTATGAGTTTGTGTATAATGTATGTCTATATATGTATGTATGTCTATATATGTATGCGTATGTATGTATATATATGTGTGTGTGTGTGTGTGTGTGTGTGTGTGTGCGTGCGTGTGTGTGTCTGTGTGTATGTACGAACATGAAACTAGTTATCTAAGTATCAATGTTCTATTCTCCTTCTTTCTTTTTCCTCTAAGCAGTTATGACAGCAAAAGCTGATAATGTCATTTTATTTAAACTGGAACGCATGATTTCCACATTCATATTTGAAATTTTGGCGTTTCTATAATAATATTATTTGCTTTTATTCATTCCCGAACCTGATGGGCATATAACAACAAGCCAGCCGACACTAAAAATCTCTAGTGAGACATCTACTGCGAAGTTCCTAAAGCAGATCCAACGGAAGTGTACCACATCTTCGGATGACAACAGGTAGCCTAAACTGTGCTGGTGCTCTACTCAACATTTGAACACACACTAATCGAATTATACGCCTTTGTCTAAATCATTTATTATTATTATTATTATTATTATTATTATAATTATTATCATTATAATTATCATTATTATTATTATTGGCTTTTGCACAGCTTCTAAAGCTGGAGATGTACTACGGTGTCAGCTTTTCACTATCAGTGAACTAAGGTAACACCTCTTATTTTTCGAGCACCATCCGGAGTATTCGAGCGGTTCCAAGCGAGTGCTGATTTCTGCAAGAGCTCCACCCTTATTGCAGCCCCTATTTGTTCCATGTACTTCTCAAGATTTTTACTCACTGTTCCCAGGGCATTTTAAAATGCCTTTTGGCGGTATTCTCCTACAATTATGCCGACGTCACTAACCTAAATCTGTAACTGCTTTTGATCTCTTCTGCTACTGATTTAGGCTGGAGGAGTCAGAACAATAGTTGAAGAAAACG